>NC_028644.1:4503207-4505341 GCF_001406875.1 Solanum pennellii | reverse complement strand
TATATAATATTCTTGGAGGAAGAATAACAACAAAATAAGAAAAGTTGTTTAAGCTTGAAAATTTTGGTGTTGTAGCACCATTGATTTATTTCTGTATAAAAGGAGTTTAAGTTTTAGAAAATGTTGGCTAAAATGGAGAAGAAAAAGAAGAAAAATAATAATATAAAAATAGGTTGAATAAGCTCTCCACGCACTGGTAGGAGTTGTATAACACTCGCTATGTCATGTCAGTAAAAAGTGTTAAAATAACACAGAGACATGACATGAGGTGTAAAATGGACAAAAGTCTAGTTGGAGTGTCTAAGTGAAAATTAGTGTCAACTTTAGGGATCACCATGGGTTAAAAGAAGAATGTTTTTGTTTTACTTCCTCTATCCCAATTTATATGATACATTTTATATTTTGACAGTCAAACAATCAAAGAAATTTGCGCATGGAATCTTCCATTTTTTTAAAAATAAAATTTATATATTTGTAAAATACGAAAAAAGTACTATGGGTCATAATAATTGATAATTCAAAATGTTTATAAGATCTACGAAAAATTTTACGGTAAAAAATAGACTTGTTTGACTCTTGAAACCCGAAACATGACATAGAAAATGAGACGGATCAACGTAGTACAATTCTTTAGTTTTTACTTCATACGTAACATATTTAAGACTATAAAATTTATCGTCTTAATTATCATATTAAATCAAACATGACAAAGTACTTGAAAGGAAGAAAATATATATTATTTATCTGTATAAAAAAATAATCAACTAATATGAAATAGACGAAACGACAAAGTATTACCTTTTGTTGAAGTATTGGAGGGAAGAGGTTCAGTATTACTTGCCAATGAAGCTATAGCGGATGACGTTTTCTTCTGCTTATTATCATCCACAGATGGGATGACGGTCCACTTCTGCGGACCGTCATCCACAACGACAGCAGTCGCTGCTGTCGTTTCGCGACGGAGGAGGAGGGAAGTAGAAGGACAGGAATCAGTAAAAGATTTTGCCACTTTTTTTGAATTAGTGGCCATAATTGTGATTAGTGATTATTAGAGAAAGGAGGAAAGTGGCTTATATTATGAAGAGATAATTTTGTAATTTTAAAAAGAAGACTTTTAAAGACCAAGAGAGACTATTTGGATCTTTAGATTTTATAGAGTTGAAAGATGGATCTAAGAAGCAGACATTTTTTTTTAAAAAAAAGAAAAAATTCCTGCAGTACTGATATTATTTGGAAACATGTGCAGAACATAAATTGTCTGTTAAAAAAATAATTATTGACTTTTATAAATTATAAAAATTATGTTGATTATACGTGCGTAATTAGGTGGGTTTATGGGTTTGGACGAATCTATTAGTCTCTTTATAAATTTTATATTTATATTAAAAAGTTAAATAAATAAATATATATATGTATATTAAGTGAACTCGCTAACAACATTGACGAAAAACTTAACAGCACCGAGTGTTTACATTAAAATTCATTATTATCTGATTTAATGAAGTAAAAACTCATGTTAATTAATTAAAATTACGTAAAATGAATTGTTAAACTCGTAGCATGCATATATTGAATTAATATAAACATCTGGTACAGATAAGTTTCACCCCAAAATTGATTAACACCTTGGTGGTAAGGAAAGAACGATAAAAATGTTTTTCACGCTAATATTATAATTCAAACAACATATCCATCTTCTATTTTAAATTTAGAACCTTCAAATTTTTAGATCTGGGTTGAAAATACTCTTCTTTTTTTTAGTCCTGAATCATGTGATTTTTTTTTTGGTCTCTTTTCATCTTTAATTAATTTCTTTTATGACTTTTTGAGTCCTCACGCATTTTGGTAAAAATTTGACATGTCACTAATAATGTCGCCAAAAAAAGTGATAATGCTATATCAAAGTACACTCAGATATATTTTTCTTTCACCGAGTTCAAATTTAGAAAGTAAAATAATTTAATTTTGATCATAAATTATGTGATTATGACTAACATAATAAATAATTATTCTACATATTTTAAAAGTTTGTCAATTCCACAACTCTAAGCTAAAAATTATCTCATTCACAAATATATCTAAAAAATTTCCCCTTTCTTTGTTTTTTAAATTCTTTGAAACTCTAAGTTGCCTC
>NC_028644.1:4500278-4503122 GCF_001406875.1 Solanum pennellii | reverse complement strand
AAAAAAAAAAAAAAAAACATCAACACGAATATTTTTTAAAATTTAAAACTTGTAATGCATCATACATTGATTGCTAGCTACAAGAAAGTGCAATATTTGTATCTATTCTCTATGTTTGATGAAAATATAAATAATTACGGGAAAAAATTGAAACTGTAAAAAGAATTGTTAAAGAAAATAAAGAGCTCCTAATAAAATGGAAAATAGTGAATTTTTTTTTAATAAATATGTGAATGAGATAATTTTGAGCTAAAATTTTGACAACTTTTTTAGTGTAAATAAAGGAATAATTATTTTTATTTTAATTATAATTAAACCTTGGTTTAAATACGTAAATCTTAACCTTTAATTTTTAATTATGACATGTGGCTTTTATTCAAATAAAAACATAGAAAATAAAAAGAATAAATAATGGAGAGGAGCCTTAAATTTTATATTCTATTAAACTTATAATACGCTCAAATTGGGAAAAAAGTAATACTTAGGATCATTTCCAAGTCTGACTAAACTAAATAATTCATTTATAAAATTAAAATGATGTTAGATGTACAATAAATATATATATATATATAAAGAATTATATTGGTTTATTATATCTTATGCAGAGTTAGACATGAAATAAATACTATGTCACCATTCTTAAAAAAAAAGATTTTTTTTCGTTAAAATAAATATAATTAAAAAATTATTAGAAATTTAGACCAACTGTTTATCACCATATTCCTTTGTCTAAAGTTATGTTGCATTACTCGATTTCCCAATTTTCTCAACCATAATTTGCATTCAAGAACTATTTCCTTCGTTTTTTATTATTTATCCTTGTGATAAAAAAATATTTATTCTAATATTTGGCAATTTACAAAGTCAAGATAGAATTAATTATTCTATTTGTCCAAATATACATGACACTTGTTAAATTTTAAGATTTAAATAAGTCTTTATTTACTACAATTTTGTCATATATCTTTTTAATATATTGACTTAGAATTAATTATTATGATATGTGACTTATAGTACTTTTATGTAATTTTCAAGTATGGAAACAAAATAATCAAAAAAAACTTAAACATTCCATGCCAAAATTGACGGCCATAATAAAATCGTATGACACTCAAAATGGAATGGTGACACATAAATTAGGATAGAGGGAAACTTTTTTTTTCTTCATTTTTCTCTTAAAATTAATTATTTTTTAAAATACAAATATTGTAGAGTTTCAAAAAAAAAAAAATCATTCATTGTTAATTTTGATATTAATAGATAAAGACACAATATATTAAAAAAAACATAAGCTAAAAGATGAATTAATGATTATAATCGTCCACTTTTAATTGTCATATTGCGCTTTGCAAAAGTTAAGTTGACTAATTTTCAAAATTAAGTTAGATTGCAATAATTCAATATTTTAAATAATAAAAATTTAGATATTAAAAAAATGACGTGAAAAGTACTATAAATTGTAATTATTTAACATATTAATATGATAAAAATAATCATACAATATTAATTAAAATTTTAATAATTTTAACTCTAAAAATATTATAACAATTAAAAGTAAACCGAGATAATAAATTTTACGGAGCATATAACAAGAAAATAAGTATAATATGAATAGCCGGAAGTACATATTTATATTTATATAGAGGGAAATCATTTTTTGGCATAATTATGGAGTAGCCTTGGAAACTGATTTTACCACTGTCTTATTTAATGCTATTTTTGTTATTATTATTTGAACCCCAATAATGTAGTACTGATCATATGGTTGGAGGGTGAGCTTTTAATGTTTGATAAATGGTAACTATAATATCAGATATTGTATACCTTTTTTATTTTTTATTTTATTTGTCACTTTTTAACATTTCAAAAAATACATATTTAATTTTCAAATTAAGACTATAAATTAAATACCAACTAATTATTATGATAATTGTGATAATATATATGCAATCATTTTTTTGAAAAATTGTTACTCCCCTATGGGATCTCTCACCGCTGCTTTTTTGGTGACTCGTACTCACTTGGGATGCTTATTATCCGAATAATTTCTCTCGTCGATAATGTGCAATTATTGATTTTCAAAAACTGTGTAAAATATAAATTGAATATGTAAAAGTAAATGGAGAAGATAATAGTTACGGATAATTATTATAAATTGTTAGCTAGGGGTCATTTGGTATGAGGATGGGGTAGATAAAGTTATCCATGAATTGAAATATCTTAAGCGTGTTGGGAATTAAACACACAACACACACAAATAATCTAGAGAAAAGAGAAACGGAACACAAACGGGACACACAAGAATTTAACGTGGTTCGGTTTCCCTACTCCACGACTGTAACAGGAGGATTTTTATTTCACTTGTGCTACTATTTCGAATTACAAATACAAGGATCATATTTATAGGAAAACCAAATAGTTAACCTAGGGTTTCAGTAATGGGTCGGGCCGGCTCACAAGCCTCCACAAAGCCCAACAATCTCCCACTTGGAGGCTTGAAGAATTTCAACTGCCATCCACTTAGAACACTTGTATCTCTAGTAATCTTTTTCAACTCTCTCCTGCTACAGCGGCCTTCTCATCAGTCAACTGAAAGGCCCGTTGAAGCTCCCCGAAGCTTCAACACATCAGTCACGGCTGAAACTGCCCTTGACTCGTCCTCGGTCCCTACCGGCTCCCACTTGAGACACGAACTGCCGGATCCTAGAACTCCCTGAGAACAAACACTCTCCATACTCAGCAAGAAATTTTCTGGAGACGTATCAACAGCTGGAATACTGGTTCTCTTGACCCACTGTCTTCTAGGAGCCTTGGCTGAAGCACGGCCGGTGCTCCCACTGCCAC
>NC_028644.1:4489825-4498167 GCF_001406875.1 Solanum pennellii | reverse complement strand
CTTGCACGGCTGTAGCTTGCGAACGGCGGCGGCACACTCCTTCCTGCACACAGTTCTTCACACAAGAACCCTAGGTGACAATTTCTCACAATTTGTGTTACAGTGTTGTTGAAACCTCGCTCTGATACCAATTGTTGGGAATTAAACACACAACACACACAAATAATCTAGAGAAAAGAGAAACGGAACACAAACGGGACACACAAGAATTTAACGTGGTTCGGTTTCCCTACTCCACGACTGTAACAGGAGGATTTTTATTTCACTTGTGCTACTATTTCGAATTACAAATACAAGGATCATATTTATAGGAAAACCAAATAGTTAACCTAGGGTTTCAGTAATGGGTCGGGCCGGCTCACAAGCCTCCACAAAGCCCAACAAAGCGATTAGTTATTCCATATAGGATAACTTAATCCCATCATTATAGTACAAATGGTGGAAAAATAATTTAAAAAAATTAACTAATACTCTTAATCAAACACAAGATCACTAATCCTTCATTTTATCCTTCATATTGACTTTGTGTTATATATATAAACACATTTGAGTTGCATGTCATTTTACATTAAAAAATATCACTGTATAATATATATATATATATATTTAGCAATTTTTTCTGATGAAGTCATGCCTCGTGAATAAGAATATTGCAGAAAAAGATAAAAGAGAAGATTATCATTTGTTAAGGGACCATATATAATGAATGAAAATTCTTTTATTTGTAAAAAAAAAAAACTAATGTAATCCCAAAGTTACTAACTAGAAATTTATTATAATATAAATATATTTATAAAAATTAGTTATATTTTAAAGCTCTAAATTTGACTACAAAATTTTTATATAATTATTTATTAGTAAAAGAAGTAATATAGTCTTAAAAATGAATAAGGAAAAAAATAATCATCTAATTTTAGTAAAGCAATGATCAAAAGTATAAATTATTTTATTTGATTTCATAAGGATCCATTGTTTGTGTATATATATATATACACTCCATAATTGTGAAAATATGTATTACTTTTCATAATTGAAATAAAATGTGATTTTATTACCTTATTCATCCTTCTTTTTTTTTTCTTTTACCAAAAAAGAATGATAACACAATCCATTGTATTATTATCATAAATAATTTTATCATCTAAAATAACTTTTAAAAAACTAACAACTTGTTCACTCATTTTTATTTTTTTTTAAAAAAGTTGAAAACTACAGAAGAATAATATAAAAAATCTGAAGTATTAGAGTAAACAAGAAAAGTTTGGATGAATTAATTTTAAGATTATTAAAAGTCTCATTTTAAATAGAGTTTGGATATGTTTTTTTTAAAAAAGTAATTGCTAAAACAAATATTATATACTACATATAAGTTAAATCAATTATAATTATGATAAAAAAAATGTAAAAATATCTAAATTAGTGTGTTATTGGTAATTTTCATTAACATTTTTTTTGCACGTCATTTCAGTTACTTTTCCTTTTTCACACGTTATTTAAGTTCTAAACTCCATTTTAATTGACAATAAATATCAATTCTATATAAAGTAGTTAAATCTTTCCCCATTAATATTAATATATATGTTAAAAGTAATTTAGTTAATATCAAATTAAATACTATTTAATGGCTTAGTTATAAGAGTCAAAAATAAAAAAAATACTAAGCAAAACCTATATTGATTTCAATTACAACATGAAACGCTTTCCACTCTTGTTGTTTTCCTTTGTTCTTTTCCTCGTTAGTACCTCAATAACAATCGAAGCTATTCAAGTCGAGAATCTTTCAATCAAGTCAATAAAAATTAAAGAGATTTTTCGATCTTTATCAGAATTAAAAACTCTCGAACATTTTAGATCATCGTTAAGAGAAGTTCCCACAGGACCAGATCCACTGCACCATCATACCCCTCCAAAGGTCTAAATTTAATACATCAAGAAGTTAGCCTTCAAGGAAACAAAGAAGTAATTTAGAATTCGCATTTATTTCACTTGTTAAAGTGTTTGTTTACATGTTATCATTGTATTACATGTCAACTTTATAAAATGCGAGTTACTTATAATATTATATGAATATCTTAAAATTTCTTATTTGAATTTTTACTTGATTATCATTTTTAAAAAGTATTACTAGTATTTATATATATAGCTAATACTTGTAGTATTAATATCTGTAAAATTAACACTTGTAATGTTACTGATATATACTTAACTAACAGAAGTAAGTTATTATTAAAATTAATTTACTAAGATAATATATTTTTTTGAAATTTTATAAAACTAGTATAAACGTGGTTCTCAGTAACATTTTATTCAAAAAAATTCAATAAATAAAAGACAAAAATAAATAGACATAAAACGTTATTTATATTTCGTTATTTTGAGGCACGTTTTACAGTTGAAGCGTTATTGTGAATCAAGTTTTAACTGTAAAACGTGCCTCAAAAGTAACGAAATGTAAAACGTTGATGACAATAACGTTTTATGTGTATTTACTCTGTCAGATTTTTGTCTTTTAGTTACTGAAACTTTTTGAATAAAATATTACCTAAAACGTTACTGAAAACCACGTATATACTAGTTTTATAAAATATCAAAAAAACATATTATCTTGGTAAATTAATTTTAGTAATAACTTACTTTTATTAAAACTTCGAAATATAGTTCAGAGAATTTGTATAAATTATATGATTTGCTTTGTGGTATATAAACATTGAGTGTCAACAACCACATGCTCACAAAATTTACATCATGGCATGAGTTTTTTAGCTAGCAAACACAGATATAACAAATAATATAAGTGCTAATTATATCATTGTAACCACTTAATAATAAAGTAGGTGTATGTATATTTGGCGCATTTGAAATCTTAGAGAAAAATAATAAGGGGACAACAAAAAAAAAAAGCATATATATTATTTCTCATATTATATTTATGCGAGCTTCCTTTTGTTTCTTATTAATCAGTTACTCTTTTTGTCCACTTTTATTTGTTATTTTACGCTTTTTAAAAATCAATGATGACTAATTTTGAAGTTAAATTAGATTAAATTAATTTCGATATTTTAAGCAAAAATTAGATATTCAAAAACTAGACAAAAATTACTATAAATTGCAATTTTTTGTATATCAATATGATAAATAAATACATCATAAGTCAATATGATGAAAATATGACAATTAAAAATAAACGGAGGAAATACTCTTCCATTTCTTTTTAAATGGCACAATTGATTTTATAGTTAAGAGAGATTAATTGTTGAAGTTAAATTAAATTAGAATAATTTAAAATCTAGATATTTAAAACTATACAATTAAAACTATACAAACAATATTATACGTTGTAATTTTTTTATATAATATAATAAAAAAGTATTTTAAGATATTAATTCTATAATATTAGAATTTGATTTTCAAAATATAAAATATGACAAATAAAAATGAACTAAGCGAGGAAGACTAATTTCAGTGTATGAATTGTGATAAAGATTCGTTACTTGACTATGTTATGTTCACTTAATTGATACAATTTCCATAAGCGTCATATAATATATAGTTTTATACAAGACAAAGCTTACTTACATTTGAATAATCAATAAAAAGTAATCTTGGCCTATTTTCCATAAAATATTGTCAGAATATCTTGGATCATTATAAGAATGATAACAATAATTTTTGCATAATTATATTACAACTCTTTTTGTCCACTTATGGTATGATAATCCCCTTCATTATTGTTGGCTTATCTTAATTTATAAGATTTCATCGGATATATTGTTACGACTAAATATGAACTAATTTGTTGAAACATATGATTTTGAAAAATTGTATATTGAAATATTAACATCAACAAATGAGGGGGGAGGGGGGTAACACCTCTTTTTTTTCTTCTTTTTTTTTTTAAAATTACAAAATAAATAAATCGAATAGCCGTTATTAATTAAGATAAGTCGCTCAATCTCTAACGATGTGATGATGTGAAAAAATAAGTGTGTTTATGTATTATAGATAAGAAAAATGACCTTTTCGATTTTGGATAAGATTATATTATTTTCATTTATAGAATAATTTTCTCCAAAAATGTGCTCGGTTGCATTTAACCCTATGTCATTTTTCATATTTTTCTATTTAATTTATTTGTCTAAATTTAGCTTGATAAAAACAAATTAAGAAAGTAAAAAATATTTTGAATTTTTAATTTTAAAATTAAAAATATATAAAATATTGTATTAAAATATTTTTTAATCATTTGATCTTAAATATATGATGTTAGAAAGATAAAATTAAAAATCATAAAAAAAGAAAAAAATATTATTTTATAATAAATAAACTAAGAAAAAGTACCGGAAATCCGAAAATATTATTTACTCTTTGGCGTTTTAGACCTTTATGGATTTATTTAATGAAAATGAGTTGTGATACATATATTAATGGGGTGACATTATATTTCCTTTCGATAAAACAAACTTGAGTAACAATTTACTCATTTCCAAGTGATAACGTTACCCATGTATTAAAACTAGACACACGGGCTCGTGTTAGTACGGATTCAACATATATTATTTTTATATTTTAATTACGCGATATAAATAGAATTTGGTAATTCAATCAATTTTGTAATATAATTTTTAGATATTTGAGGTGGTTAATTGTTGTGGTTTAAAATAAATTTTACATAATTTTCGCACAATATATATGTGTTATTCATATGAGTCCAATTAATGTGACACTCATAAAATTTTGAGAGTCAATCAAATTTTCTATGTCTTTTAAACTTTTTAGTTGTTTATGTATAGTATTTGTACATTATTTTCAATCAAATAATATATCTCACCTTTTATGTTCCTATAGATGTGGTACTAACAATCAATGTTTTAAAAGACGGGGGCGTGAGGCGAGACATTTTATTTAGTGTAGGGCGAGGCGTAAGCCTCGTGACGTGAGGCTATTAAGCCCTACGGATCTTTAAATTTTTAATTTACAATACAGTATGATGATATAATGACACAAAATTATAAAAGAAATACATCAATAATTTGAGATAATTACAAATATAATTAAGGAATTTCATAGAAATTAAACTTCTAACATGATTATACTAGTATAAGTAATCTAATATCTTAACTTTCTAATAATAAAAGAATCATTATTTCTAAAATTATTTGTTTATTATACTATACGATTTACCCCCTAAACGAAAATCATCAATAAAACTAACTACGATTACAATAAAAGCATCATTTTATCATGAATAAAATTTAAAATAGTTTCAAATACCTAAATAAAATGTGATAATTTTGAGACATATGACAAAACTATGACGACTGATGATAAGTGTAAAAGTCAATTTCCGTATGTATTTATAAAAGAAATGTTACGTACTAAGTAATTACCTGCACAATATTACCAAATAGTGAAGATACGATATACTACAACTTGTTATTTGAGTTACTCACAATCTTCTTATCTCTATAGATTAAAAAATTATTAAGTTTGATTCAATTATTCAAAAATTACGAGGGTCAACAATGTTAGTTAAAGATTTTAACACACAACTTGTATAATATCTATTAGGCGAGCCCCGAGCCTTGGGCGTTAGACGTGCTTAGGGCGTACAATCGAACGATTAGGGAATAAGTCTTACAGAACTAAGTCCCGCATTTGATTTTCAGGGCATTTTGCTAGAGTCCTGCCCCAGGACGAGCCTCGAGGCAAGTCCCGACAGAGCTTTTTAAACACTGATAAGAACAATTCGAGAGTTAATCAATTTTTATATATCCTTAAATATTGTTTAATTTATTAATAATTGTGATTTATAATATTTTTATGCAATTTTCAAGTAATATGTATTACCATATTTACCTCAATTTATGTAATATTGATAGAATTTTAAGGAACATTGAATTATTTTTTTATTATGAATTATTTTTGCAATTTATAGTACTTGTTATGTCACTTCAAATAATATATTACTTCTCATGTTCCATTTATGTGGTGGCACCAATAATATTTCTAGAATAAATCACATTCTATAAATCTCTTTTTAATATTTTAAATTGCTAATTATTTTTATTTATAATAATTTTGAAAAAATGCACAAGTACATCTAGACTTTAACTGAAATTTTAGAGACACACATTAACTACATTAAGGTCCTATTACCCCCTCAACTTATTTTTTTTGCAATTTTATACACCTTTTTGCCTTACGTGGCACATTCCGTAATTCTACGCAATTGAGGTGCGTGGGAGATATTTGGATGCCACATAAGCCAAAAAGGTGCATAAAATTACAAAAAAAACTTTAGGAAGGTAATCGGACCTTAGTTTAGTTAAGATATGTTTCTGAATTTCGGTCATTGTCTAGGGGGTACTTGTATATTTTCTCTAATAATTTTATGTATTTTTTAAATGTATGAAGATTTTAAAAATAATTAAAACGAAAAAAAGTAAAAAATAAATGGAAAATACCTAAGTAAAGTAAAATGAGTTGACATATTCTTATTAATTCATTAGGTAATATCAATTATAAAAACAATTAACAAGTTGCTATGCAATTTGGGCTCCACGTGTATGTAACCAGAGGGTAAACTGGTCAAAAACACTTGGGAAGTTTTTATTGAGATTACAGTAAAATGCTTTGATAACTAATAGAATTAATTTATTATTCCTTCCGTTTTTTTTCGGAAAATATACAAGTACCTACTCAATCTATGTTCGAAATCTCAGAGACACACTTATACTATACTAAGGTCCTATTACCTCCTGAACTTATTTTATAAGTAATTTTCTACCCCTTTTCGGCTTACGTGGCACTAAATTGAAAAACAAAAGTTAACCAGCGTTGGACTCACAAGATAGTGCCACGTAAGCCCAAAAGAAGTAGAAAATTATTAATAAAATAAGTTAAGGGAGGTAATATGACCTTAGTATAGTATAATTGTGTCTCTGAGATATCGGGCATAGGTTGAGGGGGGTAATAGGGCCTACGTGGCACTATCTTGTGGGCGCTGATTGACTTTTTTTCAAGCTAGTACCACGTAGGCCGAAAAGGGGTAGAAAATTACTTATAAAATAATTCCAGGGGGGGGGGGTAATAGGACCTTAATATAGTATAAGTGTGTCTCTGAAATTTTGGGCATAGGTTGAGGGGGTACTTGTGAATTTTTCCTTATTCTAATTAATTAGTTAATCATGCGAAACTAGGTGATAACATAATATTAAACAATTAAAGTTATTTATTATTTTAATTAATTAATTAAGCATGCAAGTCTAAGTGATAATAATATTAAACAATTAAGATTATTTTATTATTTAGTTAATTAATCATGCCAACTAGGTGATAACAATAATAAATATAACAAATACTAAGCAATTAATAAAGAGAAAAATGAGGAGACGGAAATTACACAATTACTAGTCAAGAACAAACTTTATTTTATCTAAACTACCCCAAATATTTAAATTATAAACAAATAAAGGGATAAAAAAGAAAGGGAGACTCTAAGAGACTTTACGAATCAACAATTGACTATCTTTTATTTATTCAATAGGCTTCCGTGTAGGGACAGACAAAACCAAGGTTTGTCTCTCTAAGCCTGAGTCAATGTCATCATATCCGTGGCCCCAACTATCCCTACCCCACCACCGCATGCATTTCGTCTTATGCCTAGCATCCCCACTTAAGGTCCAAGAGGCATTGAACTACTATAGGATGATTTAGGCCAAAAATAAAATATAAGGCCCCCCTAAACACCAAGTCAAACACATTGGACAACATTTAGCAAAAGTCTCAAGTTGATCACTAAATTTTATTAGTCATGCTGGCAAAACACAAGTAAGGTGAAAAGGTCACATGCAAAGTGTGTGTCATACGAACACAACAATATTATAACATATTATTTATTAATTTTAGAGGTGCGAAAAATATTATTGAGTGCTGAAAATAGTTTATTAAGAGAAGTAACATATCAAATTAATAATGCAGAAATTTATTTAACTAGCAGTCAATTTATTAAATGCAGAATTATTATTTCAAATGGATTTATTTTAGGGAGAGTAAGGGTGTGTTTGGTATGAAGGAAAATGTTTTCCATAGAAAATGTTTTCCTAGAAAATGTTTTTCGGGAAAACAAGTAGATTTTGGACTTATTTTCTCATGTTTGGTTGGTGCGTAGAAAATATTTCCCGAAAATGATTTTTAGTGTTTAATTTATGAATGAAAAATGTTTTTGAGGAACATCTTTTATTTTTACTAGAGTAGAAAATAATTTATGAATTGAAAATATTTTTTAAAAATATTTTTTTTTGGGTGGTAGTGGTGGGGGTGTGGGCGGATAGTGGGGGTGG
>NC_028644.1:4454717-4489444 GCF_001406875.1 Solanum pennellii | reverse complement strand
GGGTAGGGGGGCTGGCCAGGGGGAGGTAGGAGTTTAAAAATAAAAATTTGAAGTTGAAAATATTTTTAAAAAGTAAAATTAATTTTTTGGGGAGGGGGGTTGGGGGGGAAGGTGGTCAGGGATCGGGTGAAAAAATAAAATTTTGAAATTGAAAATATTTTTTTTTAAAATGATATTTTTTCCAAAAAAAAGTAATTTGAAATTGGAGGAGAGCTTTGGAAAATGTTTTCCTTAATTTTTGAAGGGAAGTCATTTTCCTTAATTTTGAGGAAAATGAGTTGATTTGGAAAACATTTTCCAAAACTTTGCCCCAACCAAACATGAGAAAATTGGAAAACATTTTCCAGAAAATGTTTTCCTTCATACCAAACACACTCTAAGTGTTGAAGGAAGCTGATAAAATATGTCAAATGAACAGGTTCAGTGAAGCTGCCTGATCAGTTAGAGTTCGAGTTACACTAGGATTAGACTGCTAAATCCTAATTTATGTACAAGTCGATATTTTGTACGACTAAAGTTGATGTAGTTGACTAGGATAAGGTATAAATAATATATTTGTGTTGTATTAGGATTCCTAGTGTAGCTAGTATAGGACTCTTCTCCTATATAAGGAGTATGTATGTCAATACATCAATACAATCTTTGATTACTCTAATCCTAGATATGAGATTTATATATGAATTTGTACATGGTATCAGAATAAAGTTTTTTTGCTCTTTAATGTATTAGATCAAAACCAAAAACAACCAAATTATCAAACCGCAATGGTCCCTTCTACCAACACTCTTTCGACCTTTTCACTTCAT
This sequence comes from Solanum pennellii, assembly GCF_001406875.1. Classification (NCBI taxonomy): domain Eukaryota; kingdom Viridiplantae; phylum Streptophyta; class Magnoliopsida; order Solanales; family Solanaceae; genus Solanum; species Solanum pennellii. The sequence continues at coordinate 4,488,638 of NC_028644.1, read as the reverse complement.
TATCCTATTATTTCCTGCTCCATTAAACTTAAGCCAATGAACTATTTTGTACGGAGGACACAAATGACTCAATTGATTCAAGTGATGAGATTAACCAACTCATCACAGAACCACGTAAAGAGATCTGTTCCACTGGACAGACTACTAAGAAAATTGTAGCAGACGAGAAGAGTGCAAAAGACAACAACATTGTTGATGATTGGGAGGAGAAGGATGAGTTACTAAGAAGTTGGATATCATGCACCTTGACAGAAGAAAACATGTACCTGACTGTAGGGTACTCATCTGCCAGGGAGATGTTGGAATGCTGGGAAGAAGCATATCTTCAAGGGAGGATGAAGAAGAAGTGCCTCAACAAAATCATAACATGACATTCTCTGCCCAAAGAGGCACGGGAAGAGGAAACTACTCTAAAAGAAGAGGAAATAATAACTTTAATTCTAGAGAAAGAGACTTTAAGCCTGCTGGACAGGGAACATGTTCTTATAACAGCAAAAGCGGACTAAGTCCTTAGAACAGTCCTTTAAGTGGAAGTCATGAGAGGGATAATTCTGATGTGTGTCAAGTTTGTGGTAAGAATAATCATACTGCACTTAAGTGTTTTTACAGATGAGATTACTCTTACCAAGCCGCAGATGAGTTACCACAAGCATTGACTTCTACTGATCTTCAAAACACTAATGACACCTTGTATGTAGACTTAGGAGCAAGTAGTCATATGACACATAACTCAGGTATTCTAACTGATATTAAACACTACAATGGACCAGATAAAATTATTATTGAGAATGGATCAAAGTTAAACATAACACATGTTGGGAACACATCCAGATCAAGTCTAAAATTAAAGGAAGTTATTGTAGTCCCTAAGATTCATAAGAATTTACTCTCAGTTAGTAAGCTTGCAAAAGATAATTGTTGCACTGTTGAATTTGATGAAACTAACTTTGTTTTAAAGGACAAGAAGACAACAACCAGAGGGAACTAAAAGAAATGAACTCTATGATTTGGAAGATAACAATTTCTATGCTTTAACTGCTCCACATGATTGGAAAACGTCAGACAACATGTAACATACTATATTAGGACATCCTAGTTTGAAGTCTTTAAAGTTTTTGAATAATAATAGTTACATCTATATTAGTATTTGAATAAATGCCTATTGTTTGTTCTAGTTGTCAGTTGGGAAAGAGTTGTAAACTTTCATTTGATTTGAGAAAGAACCTCTATTGAAAATTCATTGTGATTTATGGGGACCTGATCCTGTCGAATCTTCAAAACATATGAAATATTATGTCGTTTTTGTTGATGATCACATGAGATATACATGAATTTATCCACAGAAAAAGAAATCTGAATTCTTTGAGGTCTTTGTAAAATTTCAGAAAATAGTGGGAAGATAATTCTCTAAAGAAATTAAGATTTTTCAGTGTTATGGAGGTGGTGAGTTATCCAAATAGACTTCATCAAACATTTGGAATATTGTGGCATTGTGAAACATATTTCATATCCTAACACACTTGAACAAAATGGAGTTGTAGAGAGAAAACATAAGCATATTATGGAGACTGACTTAACTCTACTTCTTCATGCTAACCTACCTTTGTTTCTATTGGTTGGGGCTTTCTTCACTGCAATATTCCTTATCAATAGGCTGCCTTCCTCGGTCCTAAAGATAGTGACTCCATTTGTTAAGTTGTATGGAAAACAACCTGATTACAATAACCTAAAAGTGTTTGGGTGTAGATGTTTTCCATATATCAAAGGTAGAAACAAGTTCAGTCTAAAGACTTACCCTTGTGTGTTCAAAGGGTATAGAAGCCTACACAAAAGATATAGATGCTACCATCCATCTACAAGGAGGGTTTACATACCCAGACATCTTGTGTTTGGTGAAAACACATTACCCTATGGGTCTCCAAATCAATCTCAAACTAACACTAATGTCTCATCTCACCTTGCTACTTTTGTTGAATCATTCTCTAAATTGCAGCCACATGATAGCTTTGATTCAGGGGAAGTACAGGCTGCTAGTACAAACATTAATGGTCATAAAGTTGATCCTACTCCTATATTTGTTGATGATGAAAGTACTACTGACCGCTCAAGCGCATGATCAGATGTTGAGGAACAGGTTGAATGTGATGCTCCATGTAGTAATATTGAAACTCCAGCTGGAGATTTGAATCTGTGAATGGCAGTGAGGAGTTGCACTTACAAGTCCAGTCAATGATCATCATCAAACAACTACTTTAGTTGATGTACCTGTGGACCATCAATCTGACAATGCTACACTCTACTTAACTACTTTGGTTGATGAACCAGTTGAGGTACTTCATGCACCACAAGGGAATCATATGACTATTAGACACAAGGAGAAAGAACACAACAACAAAGACATTCTGAGGGAATCGAACGCTATTAAGGAAGCACTTAAATCACCTCATTGACTTGCAACAATGCAGGAGAAAATCAATGTTTTACACACTAACAAAACATGGATATTGGTGTCCAAATCTCTTGGTATAAAATTTCGTTGGCTCAAAATGGGTATTCAAGACCAAATTAAAAGCTGATGAAACAATAGATAGATACAAGGCCAGACTTGTGGTCAAGGGATTCTCTCAGCTTGAAGGCATATACTTTGAATAAACCTTTAACCATGTGGTTAAAATGACAACTATTAGGGTAGATTTATCCATTGCCATCAGCTCAAGGTGGGATGTTAGACAACTCGATGTCAAAAAATCTTTCTTCATGGGTTCTTACAAGAAAAGGTGTATATGAGTCAACCTCCTCGATTTATTGATCCCAAGTATCCTAAACATGTGTGTCTACCTAAAAAGGCGTTGTATGGTCTTAAACAAGTACCAAGAGCCTGATTTGATAGGTTTAGTCTGTATTTCCTACACCTTGGCTTCATCTGTAGTAAGGCAAATTCTTCATTATTTACATAAGAAGCCCACAAAGGCATCATATTTCTCTAGTTATATGTGGGTGGTATTATTATCACATGTAGCAATCCATCGCATGCCTCAAAATTGGTTCGACAACTTAGGAAAGAATTTGTAATGAAAGATCTTGGCCCTTTACACTTCTTTCTTGGAGTTGAGGTTATGTTAATAGGGGTATCCACTTAAGCCAGAGTAAGTATACTGCTGAGCTGCTACGTAAGACTGAAATGACTTTCGCAAAGGCTGTAGCCACTCATTTGGCTCAAAAGCATGGTCTACGTGAAGCTTTGGGAAACCTGGTTAAAGCATCCTTTTACATAATGATAGTAGGGAGCCTTCAATACTTGACTCCCACAAGATCGAAATATTACTCATATTGTGAATTAGCAAGCTAATTTATGCAAAATGCGAACAGTGAACATTTTCAAGGGGTGAAAAGGATTCTAAGATACATCAAAGACAATCTGCACTTTGGACTTAGAATTATTTTACAATCACCATGTAGGTTGTATGGATACTCAAATGCTGATTAGGGAGGTTTTATCACCACTAGGAGATCAATTACAAGCTATAACATTTACCTAGGTGCAAATTGTATTTCTTGGACCTCCAAGAAACAGTCCACAGTTGCTCGTTCAAGTGCTGAAGCTGAGTATAGAGCACTTGCCTCCTTTGCATCAAATATGACATGGATCATGTATCTAATTCATGACCTTAGGGTGTTTCTTCGATCTGTACCTATATTGTATTGTGACAACATGAGTGCTTTGTATATGCCAGTTAATCTAGTTATGCATACTAGAACTAAACATGTTGAAATGGACTATCATTTTGTTCGTGAGAAGGTGGCCAAATGACAACTTATTACTCAGTTTGTGAGGTCTAAGGATGAGCAAGCAAATATTCATACAAAAGCATTAACCAAACATGTTTTTGTTGAGTTTCGACGCAAGCTAGGAGTTACAGTCTCTCCAATGACTAGCTTGAAGGGAAGTGTTGAAGGAAGCTAATGGAACTTGTCAAAGGAACATGTTCGGTGAAGCTGCCTGACGTGTTAGAGTTTGAGTTACACTAGGACTAGATTACTGAATCCTAATTTATGTACAAGTCTATATTTTGTACGACTAAAGTTGATCTAGTTGACTAGGATAAGGTGTAAGTAATATATTTGTGTTGTAGTAGGATTCCTAGTGTAGCTAGTATAAGACTCTTCTCCTACATAAAGAGTATGTATATCAATACATCAATACAACCCTTGATTTCTCTAATCCTAAATGTGAGATTTTTACATGGATTTCTACAGTAAGCAACCACTTTTAGAAAGAAAACGCAGAAGTCAATTAATTAATTTTATGCTATGATATAGCAGCAGAAAAGTGCAGAAAATGATTTCCTCATGCACATTGGTCAAGAGCAGATTTTGTTCAAGATAATTAAGATTTTAACATGCTGAAAAATAAATTAGAGAAATGATTTTAAACAAGTCAATTAGATCTAATTAGCATTTGATTTTTATCAATTAAGTCCTATAGGCATAGTTTATAAGTGAACATATTGAAATGACTATCAAAACTATAAACATGCTTTCTATATAAACATAATAATAATATTTAGAATCCTTTATGCATGATTTTTTAAACACCAAATATTTTGCAAAGTAAAAAATAAACCTTATGATCATGATTTCTAAGTAAAACATGCTGAAAATTATAATAAGAGTCAGAAAAACCTGTAGGAATGATTTCTAATTATTTAGTCAAATTTCAAAAATTTAATATTAGCATACTGATACGCTCAAACTTACTTCTCGAATAAGAAGTAAAGCGGTCGTATCAAGTAAAGAACCCAACTAATGAGGTTCGGATCGTTCCCACGAGAAAAATAGTTCAGACTTAACTTTATTCTACTATTACTATTATTTAGTCAATTATTTCCCTACAAAACAAAAGACAATAAAGGGGGTTTTTTATTTCTAAATTAATGACAATAATTAACTAAATTAAAGTAAACAACTAACAGATTCAAATCTTGGAACTTAATCAATTAATAAAAGTAACTAGGGCTTAAGTGTTCCCCACAGGTTCCTAACTTGATAATTCTAACTATAACAATTCTTTTCTAGTATCTTGCATGTAAAATGATAAGTTATGTATCTCTAAATCCTTGGTCCGGCACCTAGAAAATTTCACTCCGCACCTTGGTACGGCTACGTGTGTTGCTATACTAACCCTTACATTTATCTCATATTAAGCATTGTATTCGATATTTGACTAAGTTATTACTTCGTACCAATCGACACTAGCCTATTCAATAGTGTACACTAAATCTATGTTGATAATTCTTTTCCTGTTATCTACCTCCTTGGTCCGGCAAGTAGCACTAAGGCGAGTTCTAACGTTGGTCATCCGTTAAAAAGACTTCTAAACGAAAGAATTATCAATACATGCAAGACACTATTCTAGAATTGCTATTTTAGTTAGATTTTACCTCATTATTCACCCATGGTTCTCACAACCCTAGTTATGGAGTTTAGTTACCTATGATCATAATCACACTATTCATATATTTAATATAAGAATTCATGCACTTACTTTAATAAGAAAGAATAAAATTCAGAAATTCACTTGATTAATCAACAAAAGCACCAACAATCAATTCCAGAAAAAGTGTAACAAATGCTGAAATTAATCCTTCAATACTTTGAACAAGAGAACTAAAGATTATCCAAAAGTCTAACTATCAAAAAGTCTAACCCCCAAAACGAGGTTTTTCGAACTATGTATAATAAAAACAAAAACCTAACAAAAGAAGGATGCTAATTACTGGAAATCTGTCAAAACGCGTCTGAGTCAATGGACCTCGTGACGGACCGTCGTGGTCAAGACGGGCAGTCATGGCCTCCATCGTCCCATACTTTACAAATTCTTCTGTTGCTTTCTTCATTACCCTCAACGAACAGGTATGACGGACCGTTCCAAGCACGACGGTCCGTCGAGGGTCTCCGTTCCATAATACTTTAACTTCTTGAAATTTGTGTACTGGGACTACTCTCTAATCATTACGATGAACCAGCAGGACGGACCGTCGTGTCTATCACGGTCCGTCATGGACTTTCGTAATCCCACACTAAGTCAGACTTCCCTATCTTCCTTCAGTAGCTTCTCTCCTCACTACGATGTCACCTATGGACCGTCACAGGCTCGACGGACAGTCATAAGCTCCGTAAGTGGTCTCTTCTGCATTTCTCGCTCAAAAACTTCCGCGTTCATCTTTGGACAAATTTCCTGCAAATAAGGAGAAACTTACATAAAAATCAATACAAAAAGGCTTTTGGACACACGCTAAACTTAAGGAAAAAACATTAAAAATACAGTGAAACCACGGTACATCACATACAGATTCTAAAGTCAAGATTGTAACAAACTATGACGACTATTAATATGACAAACTTATAAAACGAGATCGATTTTAAAATCAATTATCAAGATATTAAAAATTCATGCATAATTTAAGCAAATATAAAGAGATTTTAGCAATCACACATAATAAAATAAACTAAGCTAAAGAGAAAGAAAAAAAAATCAATTAGCACATATATCCCCCTCCCCCATAGACGATCCCCAAATATTTCATATATAATAGAGAGTTTGAGAGTTATATAAATATTACAAGCCGAAATAAATAATACATATGAATTTAAAAATACAAAAATTACAAATAAATTCGTTTTATGACAACTCTTCAACTTGAACTTCAATTGATTAACAAAATAACGCTCAACACAAGATCATAGCATAATAATAACCGATAGATAAAGACACAAAGTTATTTACAGCAAACACACAAATTCAAACAATTCATAAAATCACACATTAGAATGAGGGATAAGGAAACTACCCCGAATACTTCCTTTTGTTTATATCAAACATACAAAGTGCTACAATGCAAAAAAAAAAAAAAGATTTAAACTAATTAGAGGAACTAACCAATTATGTAGAATTATTTATCTGCAATGAAGACCCAATTTAATTCGATACTTTGCCCGAACACAACAAAAATCAAGTGGATAAGCACTGCTCAACATTTTGTTAGAATATGTCAAAATGAATGACTGGGTCTCAAGAATAAGTAAGGGTCTATTTATATACTAAGGAGAGGGTGCAAATTAAAAGAAAGGGATAAGTTAAGGAATAAATTAAACCATGTTTTCCTTATTTCAAAGGAGATCCATATCATATTTATTTTAAATTATTTTTACAAAATATAAGAGCACTAAACAAGACAAGAAAATATTAATTAAGAATTAAAATAACAGTAATGTAAGAACCGGCCAATACATATAAGGAATGTAATAATCAATTAAATCAAATAATCACCTAATATTATATTATCATAAATAACAAATAAAATCAGTTCAGACAAATATTAATGAAAAGAGAGATCAATTTTCAGCATTATAAAATAAAAACCAACAGTAAAATTTTAAGGAAAGAAATAATATATGCCTTTAGTCTTACCATGGGGAAGAGAGATTTCCATGAATTAAGTAAGACAAGCAAGCTAATTAACAATCTATGAAAATCTTAGATCAGCATAATGACATAAAATTATGAACAAGAAATTAGTTAAATCGTCCCATTTAAAGAAACAATTAAAATGTCAAATTAACTAAATATGAGAAAAAATACGATGACAAATTCACACATATAAGGCGATATTCATGCTAAAATCAATCCAAAGATATCACAACAATATTCCAATTACCAGGAAAATACCACATGATTGTTTTAGGAAGAACACACAATTCTCGATCAATTAAAATTTAAATCATGATTTTCACCTCAAACAAAGGAATTCATAAATCAATAGCGTATTTATATAAATTCAGAGAAATGGAAATTGTCAGTTAGAACAGACTCAATTGCAGCAAGCATAACAAATCATAATTGTTATTTGTAGTTTTGATGATTTTACAAACTTAGGGACCTTGTTAAGGTACCAGGTTTCTTACTTGAGTGTTGAAGATGAAACAAACCCAGGGCCCTTGTAGAGGTACCAGGCTCTCATGGTGACGAGCCTGTTGACTGCCAGCTGGAGACGGTACAGAAAGTAGGTGCACACTTCCCGATGGCGTCAGAAAGTGAGACTTCTCCAACCAATGTCAAAGAGTTTAAGGAAAGTGACTTGTCCATATAAAAGGCACTTTCCTAAACATCTTTGGTAGTTTTTGCAACTTGATAAGAAACTTTTCAAGAACTCTTGCAAAGGCTACTACCAAGCAAAGGCAGAATCAAGAACAGCAGAAATCTCTGGAGCTTTTAGTGTAGCTGTTTAGGAATATATTCTCTTGTTCTTATATTGTAAACTATACTATTCCTGAAACTATAAAGGAATCAGTGGGTAGTGTTAAAAGTCTAGGTTGTCCAAGTGGAATAGCTTAGTGGGTAGATTGTTTTCTACTTAGGCTTGTTAAGCAATAGAGACTATTGCTTAAACGTGAGATTAAAAACTTCTTCTCACATTTGTTGTAATCGTGTTTTACTTTTGCTTTTGAAGATTAGTGAAAACGATTGAAAATCCTGTGAGACAGGTCGTGGTTTTACTCCCTTAAGCAAGGAGGTTTCCACGTAAAATCATTGTGTTGATTTTACTGCATTTAACTTTCTGGTTATATTCATTAGTGTAGTAAGGGACCTGGTCCATTATTCTGTTAAGTGAAGGCATATATTCTATCAAGTGGTATCAGAGCAGGCACTCTCTATTTGGTTAACACCAAGGAAGTGATATTTGTTCTAGAATGGCTGCTCCACTTAATCTTGAAGAAGGTCAGTCGTCAACAAGACTTCCCCGTTTCAATGGACATTTTTACAGTTGGTGGAAAGTTAGAATGCATGATTACCTCATGGCTGAAGACAGCGAGTTATGGGATATTGTACTTGATGGACCGTTTATTCCGATGATGGAAGAAAAGGATGGAGAGAAAACTAATCTTGTTCCAAAGCCTAGACAGAAATACGACGAAGCTGATAGGAAAAAGATTGAAAAGGGCTACAAAGCAAAAACTCTTCTTGTCTGTGGGATAGGACCTGATGAGTTCAACAGGGTTTCAGCTTGTGAGTCTGCTAAGGAAATTTGGGACTGTTTGAAGACTGCTCATGAAGGAACTGAACAATTCAAGGAATCAAAGATCGACATGCTTACCTCACGGTATGAAAACTTCAAAATGAAGGAAGGAGAAACAATTCATGACATGTTCACAAAATTGTCTTCCATTACAAATGAGCTGCGAAGTCTTGGTGAACCTATAAGCATGACCAAACAAGTCAGAAAAGTGCTTCGAATTCTTCCAAAATCTTGGAAAGCAAGGTTGATGCCATTACAGAAGCCAAAGATTTGAAGGTGCTGACTATGGATGCTTTGATTGGAAATCTGAAGACACATGAGATGAATCAAAATTACGATTTATCAAAGAAGGAAGCCAAAAAGGATAAGTCATTGATGCTGAAGTACAAATCAGATGAAGATTCAAGTGATGATGATATGGCATATCTCATCAGCAGATTTCAAAAAATTGTGAGAAAACAAAGTTTTTAAAAGAGGAACAAATGGTACTCGAAATGCTACTCAAGGTGATACATGCTACAAGTGTGGAAAAGCTAGGCACTTTACCAGAGAGTGTCCTCTGCTCAAGAATGAAAACAAGGAACATCAAAAACCAAGAAGTGACAAAGAAAATAGAAGGGACCTGGTACTCGATAAGAGAGATCGAAGAGCTGCTGCAGATTTGGTGGTCAAAAAGGCTCTTGCTGCATGGGGTGATTCTTCAAGTGAGTCAGAAGACCCTGATGAACCAAATGATGTGTCTATGGTGGCTGTACATGAGGAGGAAACCGTTTTCAATGAAATGTTTGCTCTCATGGCTCATACAGAAAATGAAGAAGAGGAAAATCAGTTAACTCTTCTTGATATGAAAAATGACTTGGATAAATATTCTCTTAAAAAATTGAGAACTTTTGCAAAAGTCATGATTGATTCTGTAATTGAGTTAACATCTGAAAGAGACACCATGAATGCTAAACTTGACAGTTTAACTGAAAACAAAGTTAAACTTGAAGAGAAAATGTCAAGGATGATGTCTCTAGAGTCTGATAATTCTGAACTTAAGAACCAGTTGAATCAGATAACTGAAGAAGATGAAAAGCTAAATGGAATGTCAAATGGTTTACAAGTTGAAATTCAAGAAAAATTGAAAAACTCTGAGAAAAACCTTGGTCTGTCGTTGGAAAAGAGCAACAAATTAGAAAAGGATATTGTCAAACTTAAGGAAGAACTCAAAAAATCTCTTAAGTGGACAAAATCCTCAAAGTTATTGTCTAACGCAACAAATCAGAGTAATTTCAATAAGAAAGGACTAGGAAGTTTGAACATCACTCCTCCTTATAATCCTCACAGCAAGTATGTGTTTGTGTCTGACAATCTGCTCTGTCTTCATTGTGGTAAGAATGGGCATTTAAAGGGAGAGTGTGCTGGCTGGAGAAACTCCTATGAAAGACTCTCTAATTATGCTGAAAGGCAAAATTTACCTAAAGAGAGACCTGGTCCTCCAAAGAATGTTTCAACTCACAGATTTTCAAAGAAAAAATCTATCACTGCCCCAATGTCCTTTGTTAGAAAGCTTCAAAATCTACCGTATTGGACTAAATACAATCTAATCACTCCTTTGTCTGCCTTCTGGGAACTCAAATTGAAATGGGTTCCCAAGCTAAACAAGTGATTCTTGGTGCAGGTGAGTGAGAGGAGCAGCAGTCAATGTTGGTATATGGACAGTGGATGCTCTAAACATATGACTGGTGATGTAAAAAATTTCCTCTCACTCAAGACACTTCAAGGAGGAGGTGTCTCTTTTGGTGAAGGTAAGAAGGGGTACATTTTGGGAGTTGGCAAAGTGGGAAAATCTCCTGAAGATTCAATCGACAATGTGTATCATGTGGATGGGTTGAAGTACAGTTTGTTGAGTGTGTCTCAAATCTGTGACAAAGGGAATGAAGTCAAATTTACTTCTGAAAAGTGCACTGTGGTGAGTCTAACTACAAAGAAGGTAATTCTCACTGCTCACAGAAGTAAAAATATGTATGTGGCCAACTTAGAAACGTCTCATGGAGATGACCTGACATGTCTTAGTGCTCAGAATGAGAATGCTGATCTTTGGCGTCGTAGGCTGGGGCATGTGAGCTCATCTTTATTGAACAAACTTATTTCTAAGGACCTGGTCCGAGGTATGCCAAAGCTGAAGTTTGCTGAAAATAAAATCTGTGAAGCTTGTGTTAAAGGAAAACAAATCAGATCATCCTTTAAGCCTAAAAAGCAAGTAACTTCATCAAGAACACTAGAGCTGCTTCACATGGACTTGTGTGGACCTTTGAAGGTTCAAAGCAGAAATAGCAAGAAGTACATTTTGGTGATTGTTGATGACTACTCTAGATATACATGGACAAGATTCTTGAAATCAAAGGCAGAAACAGCTGAAGAGTTGGTGGTGTTTTTCAAAATGATTCAAACCAAATTGAATCAAGTCATTTGCAGCATTCGATCTGATCATGGTACGGAGTTTGAGAACTCAAAACTGGATAAATTCTGCATGGAGAATGGTACGAGTCATAATTTTTCTGCTTCTAGAACTCCTCAACAAAATGGAGTAGTGGAAAGGAAAAACAGAATCTTGGTGAACACTGCCAGAACTATGATTATTGAATCAAATCTCCCTCAAAATTTCTGGGCTGAAGCTGTCAACACAGCATGTCATGTTACCAACAGGTGTCTGATAAGAGCTGTTTTGAATAAGACCCCCTATGAGCTGCTCAACAACAGAAAGCCTATGCTGAGCTATCTTAGAGCATTTGGATGCAGGTGTTTTGTGCTGAACAATGGAAAGGATGATCTGGGTAAATTTGATCCTAGAAGTGATGAAGGAGTGTTTGTTGGATATTCTTTATCTAGCAAGGCTTACATAATATTCAACAAACAACTCAATGCATTGAAGAAAGCATTCATGTTGTATTTGATGAAGATGGAAGCTTGAAGAATAATGGATCAAATGATGAAGATGATGTGATGAAACTGTTTAATTCAAAGAAAATTGAAGGAAGTGAAGCTGATGCATAACAATACCTGAAAAATGACTGTGATGATCAGAATTAGAGTCTACCTGAAGAGGCTGATGAGTTTGAAAAGGGAGATGAGGTACCTGGTACTACTCAGAATTCCAGCCAGAGTACATCAAACTCCCCAGAAAGTGATGTCTCTATTGATGAAGAAGAACATGCTGATCAACTCAACCAATCTGCTCCAAGATCAGGATGGAAGCATAGTTCATCACATCCTCTTGATAATCTTATTTCACCCTTGAATTCTGGAATTCATACTAGATCAAAAACAAGAAATCTAGTTGCATTCTCAGCATTCATATCACCTATTGAGCCCAAGAATGTGAAAGAAGCATTAGGTGATGCAGATTGGATCAACTATATGCAAGAAGAACTTCAAGTGTTTGAAAGAAGCAAGGTATGGTACCTGGTTCCTCGACCGGAAGGCAGAACAGTAATAGGAACCAGATGGGTTTTCAGAAACAAGCTTGATGAAAATGGAGTGATTACTAGAACTAAATCCAGGTTGGTGGTTCAAGTATACAATCAAGAAGAGGGAATAGACTATGATGAGACTTTTGCACCTGTTGCCAGAATGGAGGCTATTAGAATTTTAATAGCTTTTGCTGCATTCATGGGGTTCAAGCTGTATCAAATGGATGTGAAGAGTGCATTTCTAAATGGAGATCTCAAAGAGGAAGTATTTGTCAAACAACCTCCTGGTTTTGAAGATGCTGAGCTACCAGATCATGTGTTCAGATTGAATAAGGCCCTGTATGGTCTGAAGCAGGCTCCAAGAGCATGGTATGAAAGGCTGTCAAAGTTTCTGTTGAAGAATGGTTTCAAAAGAGGCAAGATAGACAATACTTTGTTCTTATTAAAAAGAGAACAAGAATTGCTTATCATCCAAGTGTATGTGGATGGCATAATTTTTGGAGCTACTTCAGAACATTTGTGTGAAGAATTCTCAGCATTAATGGGAAAGGAATTTGAAATGAGCATGATGGATGAACTGACATTCTTCCTTGGTCTTCAAATTAAGCAATCATCAAATGGGATTTCAATTTGTCAGGAGAAGTACATTAAAGAGCTGCTGAAGAAATTCAATATGTTTGACTCTAAACCTATTGATACTCCTATGGGAACAAATTCCAAGCTTGTAGTAGAGGAATCTGATCCTATTGTGAATCAAACAATGTACAGGGGAATCATTGGATCCTTGTTGTATCTGACTGCTAGCAGGCCTGATATTGTTTATAGTGTTGGAATGTGTGCGAGGTTTCAAGCATGTCCTCGTGATTCACACTTGAAGGCTGCAAAACGTATTCTCAGATACTTGAAGAAAACAGGGGACCTAGTTCTCTTCTATCCAGCAGGTGACACTTTTGACCTGGTTGGTTTTGCAGATGGTGATTTTGCTGGTTATCAAGTTGACAGGAAGAGTACCTCTGGAATGGCCCATTTCCTTGGATCATCACTCATCTCTTGGGGAACCAAGAAGCAGAATTCTGTGGCTCTTTCAACTGCTGAAGCTGAGTATGTAGCTGCTGCAGCCTGCTGTTCTCAGTTGATGTGGATCAGACAACACTTGGAAGATTTCGGGATTCACATCAAAGCAATTCCTCTTATGTGTGACAATACTAGTGCTGTTAGTATGGGAAAAAATCCAGTCCATCATAAGAGAACAAAGCATATTGATGTTAGATATCACTTCTTCAGAGATAATGTTGAGAAGGGAAATATTGTACTCACATATTGTCCAACGGAGGAGCAAATTGCAGATATCTTCACCAAGGCTCTCAGCAAAGATCAATTTGAGAGAAATCGGTTGAAGTTGGGCATGTTGATCTCTAAGTGATGTTCTTAGCTTCCAATAGTTGAACTCCTTTGATGGCTAAAATTGTAGTGCAGGTATCCTTTGTGTGAATATTTAAATATCTGAATAAAGATCCTTTTTGTACCTTTTGTAGGTATCCTTTCAGGAAGGACCTGCTCAGCAAAAGAAATGACTAGAACAACTGGGGAATGAAATCGTAACTGTGCTATGGTACCTGGTGTCTGTCCAGGTTAGCATTTATACATTAATTTGAAACTGAAAATGACCGTTGATAATGCCACGTGTCAGTCATCGGCCACTCTGACCGTTAGTCCCATCGTTTCTCTCTCAAACGACACATCCAATCACGGACCTGGCACCTTTTCACGCCTTTTAAAAACCCTATTTACTTCTTTTTGAAATCCACACTGTCCTTTAACATTCTTCTCATTTCACGAAGGGTTTAAGCAAAAGTTAAAAAGGCAAACTTTGTTTCTTCTTCTTCCTCTATCTGTTCGAAAAGCCATTTTCTTGTGTGTCAAACATGTCTTCTCCCTCCTCTTCCTCCAAACAGATGCTAGATGCTCTTAGCGAAATAGAGCCACTTGCCTTCTATTCTCCGTCTCCTGTACAGGCCAGACCCAATCCCCCTTCTAGTTCCCAATAAGACACCCAGACAACCCTTTCTATGACATAGATCTAAACAGTTCATGCTTACCCACTGGACCTGGTCCATTTCAAGATATGCTGCCTGACAATCTCTTTGAAGGAGATCTACCCAAGCATAAGGCATCTGAGTCCAATATATTGGCAGCAAGTGAAGAGTTGGTGATTGAGAGTTTAGCTATGATGAGGGAAGAAGCAATGGCGGAGCAAACTGAATTCTTATAGAGGGAAAAGGTAAGAAACATTCAACCCATTTTTGACCTGATATAGGAAGGTACTCTTCTTCCTCCTCCTCTGACTCTGAAAGTGAGGAGGAACCTTTAAAATGGAAGGTTGAGCGAAGAGAAGGTGAAATATCTAGAACAGGGAAGGAGAAGGTTGTCGAAGAGGCCCCTAGGAGAAGACCTACCACTAGGTCTGCTGCTCAAAAGTTGATGGCTGATGCCTTGAAGGCCAATGCACGTTCTACTGCTGCAGTTAGAAGTGCCAGAACCTTCAAGGTATCAAATTTCAAAATGCCTGAGACTAATGTTGTTGAGTTGTCTGATGAGGAAGAGGAAAAGAAAACTAAGAAGAAAAGGTCAGAGAAGAAAAAGGGAAAGGTTTCAAAGAAGGTTGAAAACACAAAGTCGAAAAAGAAGAGTTCTGAGGGAAAAAGAAAGAGGTCACAGGGACCTGGTTCCCAAGCCAGGAGAGATGAGAGTGTCAACATGCAGGAAGTTGTTGACATCCTAAGAAAGCAAGCCGTCTTGGCAGGAAGAGTTTTTGATATGGGAATCATAACTCTTCCCGGCATGGACTCTCTTCACGATATAGTAGAGATCCAATCTTGGCTACACTTGTTCAACAGAAAATCCCCCATCCTCCATGAAGAGGAAGTTCGCGAATTTTACTATAATGTTCAATTCAAGGAAGATGGGAGCATCCTCACACGGGTCAATGACATTGCTGTACATCTAGAAGAGGGTGTGTTGAGCAAAATTCTCAGGGTTCCTAGAGAGGGGACCCGGTCTGTACTGGGCAGAACTTGCTCTTCTGAGTTTGCTTCTGTGATTTCTAAGACACCCACAACCAAGGTTGCTGGGATTTATAAGAAAATCATGAAGAGCGAGTACCAGTTGGTCTTTGAGTTCATCAACAAAGTTCTCCTTCCTCGCACTGAAAAGAGGACAGTAGCAACTGCTGCTGACTTATTTGTAATGGAGATGTTGTGTAGCTTCGAAGCCTTGAATCTCCCAGGTCTAATGCTTGAGCATATCTACAAAACTGTCATCGAGAGGAAAGGTGTTCATGGAATGAGCTACGGATACTTCCTCACCGAAGTATTCAAACATTTTCAAATTCCTCTCAGTGTTGGAAAGGTTGGGACGGTTAAACAGACTATCTCCGAGAGTACCTTGGTTGAGTGCGAGCGCATTGAAGGAAGAGGCTATCCAAAGACCAAGATGGCTCAACTTATTGAAGATCAGGATCAGCTTAAGCACGAGGTTGAGGAGCTCACTGTGCACTTGAGTGGTAAAGAGGCCGAGATTGCTATACTCAAAGCAGAACTGCTTACTGCACAGCATGAGGGACCCGGTTCTTCAGTGGTACAAGCTCTGGAGAGAGAGAATGCAGAGTTGAAGGCAAAGATCACTGCATTGCAGGAAAAGGCTATTAGAGATAATGATGCTGCCAATGCAAGACTCACTCTCATCATCCAGTCCCTGTCTCATCCTCCCCCCTTTTCCTAGCCTGTTAAACAACCCTCCCCTGTGTCGATTTTTTTTGTGTGGCTTGTCTTTGTGTTGATGGATATTCAGTTTGATTTTAATGTATTAATGTTATGATGGCATGCTGGTTAACTTATTCCTCTGTTGTTCTGATTATCCTCTTTTGTGAATGCTTTTCCCTTACTGATTGATTGCTCTTTAGCTTTGATCTTGTTCAGTATTTTTGTTGGCATCACTGGTTTACTGCATATCTTTTTTATGATGCCAAAAGGGGGAAGTAAAACTGTAAGTAGCTAAATGATTATTCATGGGGGAATACAGTGAGGGGGAATATACATGTGGGGGAACACAGTGAGGGGGAATATAGCAAGGGGGAACAAAGTTGGAGAAGATCTTAGATCATTGTTTGTCATCATCAAAAAGGGGGAAAATGTTATTTGTAGTTTTGATGATTTGACAAACTTAGGGACCTTGTTAAGGTACCAGGTTTCTTACTTGAGTGTTGAAGATGAAACAAACCCAGGGACCTTGTAGAGGTACCAGACTCTCATGGTGACGAGCCTGTTGACTGCCAGCTGGAGACGGTACAGAAAGTAGGTGCACACTTCCCGATGGCGTCAGAAAGTGAGACTTCTCCAACCAATGACAAAGAGTTTAAGGAAAGTGACTTGTCCATATAAAAGGCACTTTCCTAAACATCTTTGGTAGTTTTTGCAACTTGATAAGAAACTTTTCAAGAACTCTTGCAAAGGCTACTACCAAGCAAAGGCAGAATCATTCCAAGAACAGCAGAAATCTCTGGAGCTTTTAGTGTAGCTGTTTAGGAATATATTCTCTTGTTCTTATATTGTAAACTACTCCTGAAACTATAAAGGAATCAGTGGGTAGTGTTAAAAGTCTAGGTTGTCCAAGTGGGATAGCTTAGTGGGTAGATTGTTTTCTACTTAGGCTTGTTAAGCAATAGAGACTATTGCTTAAACGTGAGATTAAAAACTTCTTCTCACATTTGTTGTAATCGTGTTTTACTTTTGCTTTTGAAGATTAGTGAAAACGATTGAAAATCCTGTGAGACAGGTCGTGGTTTTACTCCCTTAAGCAAGGAGGTTTCCACGTAACATAATTGTGTTGATTTTACTGCTTTTAACTTTATGGTTATATTCATTAGTGTAGTAAGGGACCTGGTCCATTATTCTGTTAAGTGAAGGCATATATTCTATCAATAATGTTCGTTAATGAAGGAAAGCTTCATGACGATAAGAAGAAGAAGAAAAAACAGCTAAGAAGCAGCTAAGAAGAAGAAGAAGAAGCAGTTAAGAAGAAGAAGAAGGAGTAGTGTATATTTGTGTGTAAAATCATCAGTTTCATTTACAAAGAATGAGCTATATATATATAGCTCTTTTCTATATTAACTAACTAATAACAACCTATCTAACTAACTAATTGACAAGTAGTTATAACTAACTTTTATGTAAAAAGACTATTCTACCCTTTCTATTATTTCTAAATTCTACAGCTTTCCTATATTACAACACTTCCCTTTAAGCTAGGAGGTGCAAAAATATTCAAAACCCCTAGCTTGGATAACAAGTGTTCATGTTGTAGTCTAGATAACCCTTTTGTCAATACATCAGCTGGCTGTTCTTTGGTATGAATGTACTTCACTTTAATCAGTCCCTTTTGCAATTTTTCTCTTATGAAATGGCAATCAATTTCAATGTGCTTGGTCCTTTCATGGTATAGTGGATTAGCAGCTATCTGAATAGCAGCCTTGCTGTCACTGTAAACTTGAACGGTACTTGAACCTTAGTACCTATTTCCTTCAATAATCCCAGCAGCCACACCAATTCTGAAACAGTTGAAGCCAGGCTTCTATACTCAGCTTCAGCTGAGCTTCTTGACACTGTCGTTTGCTTCTTTGTCTTCCATGATATTAATGATTTACCAATCTTAACCATATACCCTGTCACAGACTTCCTAGTGAGTGGACAAGATGCCCAATCAGCATCACAAAATGCAGTAACTTGTCGATCTGAATCACTTGCCAATAACAGTCCTTGACCAGGTTGTTTCTTTAGATATCTGATCACCCTTAATGCAGCATCAAGATGAGACCCTTTTGGTTGCTGTAAAAATTGACTCAATGTCTGAGTACTAAATGATATATCTGGTCTTGTCATATTCAAATACAACAACTTGCCTATTATCTTCTGATATGCTGTTTGATCAATCACAGGATCATCTGATTCTTTTTGTTTCACATGCTCATCATATAGTTTAGATGTTAGTTTGACATTGATGTCAATAGGTGTTCCTGCAGGCTTAGCTGCTGTCAATCCAACCTCAGCTATAAGTTCCAGAGTATACTTTCTTTGATGCATTAATATACCAGCTGCTGATCTGGTAAACTCAATGCCTAGAAAGTATTTTAATTCTCCTAAATCTTTCATCTTGAATGCTTGTTGTAGTGCCTTTTTTGTGTCTTCTATTAGTTTAAGACTACTGCCAGTAATTAGCATGTCATCAACATAAACCAACACTAATATAGTTCCCTCTTCTGACTGATTAATAAACAAGGAATAATCATGTTGGCTTTGTTTGAACTTGAGATTGCTAAGAGCTTCAGTCAACTTTTGATTCCATTGCCTTGGAGCTTGTTTCAGACCATATAGGGACTTTGTTAGTCTACATACTTTCTCCCCCTGACCAACAAATCCCTGAGGTAGTTGCATATAAATTTCATCATCCAAATCACCTTGAAGAAAAGCATTGAATACATCCATTTGATAAATATGCCAATGCCTAGCTGCTGCAAGAGACACAATGGTTCTGACTGTCACCATTTTAACAACAGGTGAGAAGGTCTCCTTGTAATCTATTCCTTCTTGTTGAGAATAACCCTTAGCCACTAATCTTGCTTTGAGCCTCTCTATCTCACCTGATGAATTGTATTTAACTTTATAAATCCATCTACACCCAATATCCTTCTTCCCCTTTGGCAAATCAGTGAGCTCCCAAGTATGATTACTTTCTAGTGCTTGAATTTCATTCTGTATGGCTTCTATCCATCTTTTATCTTGAACAGCTTCTAGATAAGAATCAGGTTCCTTAATAACAGAGGTGGCTGCAATATAGCTTTGATATGTAGGAGAAAGATGAGCATAACTCATGTACTTTCCTAAAGAATACATGACATCTTTGTTAACAGTCAAAGATACAAAGTCTTTCATCCAAGTTGGTTTGAGTTTCTGTCTAGTAGACCTCCTATGAGTAGTAAGACTTGCAGGCTCTTGAGTCATCTCATTATCTACCACATTAACAGTTGGAGACTGTTCTACCTCATTGACAGAAGACAGAGTATAAGTCTCATGAGACACATTAGCGTCATGAGACATAGTAGTAGAAGGACACCTGGGAACCACAGGACTTGTACACTGTACATCACTACTTAGCAAATCTGAAATTTGCATAGGATCCACAAACACTCTTTCTTGTATTGAATGATCTATCTTTGAAAAAGGAAACACATCTTCTCTAAACACCACATCCCTACTTGTGAAGAATGATTTATCTGTTAGATCAAGAAGTATATATCCCTTTTGTAACTCTGAATAACCCATGAGTACTGCTGGTCTTGATCTAGGCATCAACTTATCATGTTCTGTTAGAAGTTTAGCAAAACATAAACATCCTAGAGTTTTGACATGAGATATTGATGGTTTACTACCATACAACCTTTCATAAGGAGTATCAAAATGCAGAACACTACTTGGTAACCTATTAATGATATATGCAGCAGCTAACAAACAATGACCCCAATATCTGATAGGAATGTGAGCTTGAATCTTAAAGCTGTGGTAACTTCAAGTAAATGTCTATGCTTTCTCTCAGCAACTCCATTTTGCTGAGGAGTGTATGGACATGATCTTTGATGTAAGATTCCCAATTCTGTAAATAACTTGTGACAACCTGAGTTTACAAACTCAGTACCATTATCAGTCCTCAACACTTTAACCCTTTTTCCAAACTGAGTTTGAACAAATTGCAGAAACATTTGAATGGAAACACACACAGCAGATTTATGTGAGAGTAAAAATAGCCAAGTTACTCTTGAAAAATCATCCACAATTGTAAGAAAATACTTCTTGCCATCAACAGTAGGTGTATTATAAGGACCCCAAAGATCAACATGAAGTAGCTCAAAACAAACAGTACTTTTAATGCTACTATTAGGAAACACATTCCTTGTTTGTTTAGCCAATGGACATACAAGGCACTTAGAAATGCTACAGGCACCTTGCTTATTCACTGAAAACATTCTAGCAAGTACTATTGATGATACATGACCCAATCTTTTATGCCATAACACCATATCTGTCTCCTTGACATCATGAGCAGCAAATGCAGCCTCAACTTCCTTTTCTTGACCATTACACTGAGTAGTTAAATGCTTTATTAGCAAGTACAATCCTCCTTCCTCCTTACCAACTTCTTTCACCTTCCCACTGTAGAGTTCCTGGAAGACACAAAAGTGAGGAAAAAAGGTAACAGAACAACCTAGTTCCTTAGTAATTTGACTTACTGATAACAAGTTATACTTGAAATCAGGTATGTGAAGCACATTTGATATAATACTCCTTGTTGATAGACTACAAGACCCAATGTGAGACACCTGAGTAGTAGTACCATTAGGTAGACAGGCTTAGAGACTTCAAGTTCATGCACAGTGTTTTTATTCAACATATTCAAACGAGACACCATATGGTTTGTTGCACCAGTATCTATAATCCACATGTTACTGTGTTCAAAAACAAAAGATGTTTTACCTGTATTGTTTGCAGTATTACACACAGAAGTTGTAGGCTCAGACTTCTGTTGAATCATTTTTAGTATGTGATCATATTGATCCTTTGTAAATGTACATCCTTGAAGCAACTGTTGAACCTCTTTATCTGCTGAACTTACTGTTCTATTAACACTGGGAGTTTCTGATGAAGATTGATACTGCTCAGATATATTTCCCCATCCTGGTGGAGGAACATTGGTGTTCATTCCATAGGTGAGATTTGCATGTGTTAATGGTGTCTGACTGTAGTTGTTACTACTAGTAGTACCATATACAGGAGAAGTTCCTTGCACCTTCCTTTTGGACTTAAAATCAGGAGGATAACCTACAATCTTGTAGCAAAACTCTTTGCTGTGACCCTTACATTTGCAAAAATCACATATCAACAATGTGTTCCTTTTCAGTTTCTGACTTCCATTTGAACTGCTACTTGCTTTGGAATAAAGAGCAACTGACTCCAATGCAGCTGAAATACCATTAACACCACTTACTACAGCCTTTTGACTCTCATCACCAACTATCATAGCATAGACATAGTTAATTGATGGTAATGGATCCATCATCAAGATTTGACTCCTTGCTTGACGATAGGAGTCATTTAAGCCCATTAAAAATTGATACAACTTCTGCCTATTCATATGAGCAACAAAACCTTTGGATATTTCACAATTACAACAAGGAGATGGCACCAACACCTTAAATTCATCCCACAAGCTTTTCAGCTTTGTATAATACATAGACAGAGAAACAGTACCCTGCTGCAATGAAGCAATATCTTTGTGCAAACTATAGGTTCTAGAGCCATCTACTCTATCAAATCTTTCTTTTAAATCAGTCCAAACATCGAAAGCAGTAGAAGCAAATGCAATACCACTTAGTAAACTCTTGGATACAGAATTCATTAACCAAGACAAAACAATAGCATTTACTCTTTCCCATTGCCCCCATATTTCCTTACTAAACACCTCCTTTCTAGCAGTTCCATCAATTAAACCCATCTTATTTCTTCCTAGTAGAGCTATCTTAATAGATCGACTCCACAAAGTGTAATTCTCAACACCAATTAACTGAAATGAGATAATACTCATACCACTAACATCAGTAGGATTAAGAAACAAAGGATGGTTATAATCGATACCTTGACTCTGCCCAGAACTGACTTGTGAAGAATTATATGCACCTGATTTGTTTTGAACTGAATCTGCATTTTCACCTTCAATTGCCATTTGAGATTTGAAAAAAAAATGATTCAACAGTAATTCAACAACCTGTAATTCTTAGCTTGAACCAATCTCTAGAACTTGAAGATCTTTTCAACAAAACTTGTGAATCTGTGAACCAATAGTTGATTCTTTGATCCTTATGATTTCTCTAAGACAAAAACCTGTGAATCTATGAATCAACTGCGATTCTTTGATTCTGTGGATTCTCCAGCTTCATCAGTGTTTACTGAGAAGCAGTAGCTCTGATACCATGTTCGTTAATGAAGGAAAGCTTCATGACGATAAGAAGAAGAAGAAAAAACAGCTAAGAAGCAGCTAAGAAGAAGAAGAAGCAGTTAAGAAGAAGAAGAAGGAGTAGTGTATTATTTGTGTGTAAAATCATCAGTTTCATTTACAAAGAATGAGCTATATATATATAGCTCTTTTTTATATTAACTAACTAATAACAACCTATCTAACTAACTAATTGACAAGTAGTTATAACTAACTTTTATGTAAAAAGACTATTCTACCCTTTCTATTATTTCTAAATTCTACAGCTTTCCTATATTACAACACATAATAGAAACGATGAACAAGAGTTTGACTGATTGCAACCTAAACATGTTTTTTTAAGAATCCACAAGAAATATAAGCGCATGACGACATATTATGAACTAACCACATTAATGTTGAGAACAAAATGTTATAATAAGATAAACTTACCTGAACAGATCTGTCAAAGATCCGCCTTAAAACTCAAAAAAAAAGCTTCAAAAGTAATTGCCAGAATTTGTTGTTGTCGTTTCTTTCGCCGGAGAAATGGAGTGGAATATTAGGCTGTTAATGTTGTTGTTTTCCGTCAGTGAAGCTTGTTATTGTTGCTCCTCGCCAGACTGTTGCTTGCTTCGTCCACGAGGAGCAGGGAAAGGAGAAGAGAGAGACGGAGGCGGCAAGCAGCTGCTAGTCTCGCCAGAGCTCCTGATTACTGCTGGTCCTTGAGAGGAGACGGGAGAGGCAAAGGGGGAAGTGAAGGGAAGAGAGAGGAGAAAGGGAAAATGAGGAGAGGGTTGAAAATATGAGGTTTTTTGAGATCTGAAAAATTTAGATAATAAAGGGCTAAAATTGCAATCAACTATGTGGCCATAATTGAAATGACAATTGAATTAGAATGACTAGAATTGAAATGAAGTGGAATAAGAAGGCTATTTTTGAAATAATTTAAAGGAAATGATATCCAATACTACAAATATTATAATTTTTTTTTATATAATTAACATCACTTAAATTTTAAAACATTTGAATAAAACTAATTATTTCAAAATTTATTAACAATTTTAAAATATTTTAATAGTGTTTACAATAATTTTTGAAGCATGCACACTAAAACATATGATTTTTTAGACCAAATTAACTAAAAATTCAAACTTAAATATATTTTTAAAATACGTATTTAATTGAATAGCATTTTCAAAAAAGATTAAAAATCGGTCAAAATTGAGTGTCAACAACATGTAATTGTTTATACATAATGATTTCATTAAATCGATTCGTGCATGTTTCCCTAATCACATACATGCATGCATACAATGGAGCAATTAACAGACTTATATAACACAACGGGAAGTCAAACCATCACCTACCTCGAAATCAAGCCTGAATACTACTAAGACACGTGAGTCTTCCCTTTCCAGAGTCTTTCAACTTGTTCTTGGTCTAATATAAAACAAGGATCAATACACAAGGCCTAATTTACCCGAATTGTAACAAAATATTAACCATAGACCAAACTCATGATCTTAATGCTCAACTAGAACTTTTTCCACCATCAACTTCAGGCCAAAACTCTCCCCCAACGATAATTAATGATGATTCTAAGTACTAAGAATTGAAATACAGATCAAGATAATAATTAACTTACATTTAGCACGAGAATTCATGGGAATTTGATAAGAAAATGCACTAGCTTGTCCCTTAGCTGTTTAGAGCAAAATTTTGCAGAAAATAACGTTTTTGAGATTTTTCTCCGATTTAAGTCGCGATTGTCCCGACCCAACGGGCCCTATCCCCCATAGCTTTCCCACCCTGGCGGTATTAACCCTTCCTCGACGACTTGCATGGAGATGGAAACTCGGAATTTGAGTTTCAAATTCCTATTTCGCAACACACCTTCAACCCTTGGCTTTCTAAAACTACCCATTCACGCCAAGATCAGTTTCGAGATTTCTTCTCGCACGAATTCGATTTCGTAAAACCGTACATGCTGCTTAACGTATTGGCTATCCACTCACGTGATCAAAATAATAATTAAATCCCCCATCCAGTATCGGAATTTACTAAACCTCACCTGATTCAGATTTTGTCCAAGTCTGGCCTAGGCAAGAAATTTTCAAGTTTCTACTCAAGAGTTTTCTGGCTCATATTCTTTTCCCATTGACTTTTCTATAACGACGTAAATAGGTCATTACAGACATTTAATGAAGCATTTTGGTGAATAGTAAAAGAAAGTGAACAAATTTTGTGAATCAGGAAATTAATGAACACTGATATTTAATATGAAATTCTTCTGGTACAAGTACATATCATATTTGACGCCCAATAAGGTATACTATAAGTTTTATTGCAAGCGATATGAAAATAAAATTACATGAATTAACCGATCTCTAGAGATAGATAATCCATTACATATTACAAATAAAACAAAACTCAAGAATTCCAACCCCTCAACTCCTAGCCATCGATCTTGGTTCTTTATTTGATCTAAGACTCAATCAAACTTCTAGCAAAAGATGGCAAAACAAAAGCTGCTTTATGAATCTGAAAATAAACAAAAAAAAGTTAATTATAAAGAATAATAATAATAATAATAATAATAATAATAATAATAATAATAATAATAATAAAAAAAAAAAAAGGGAATTAAAAGAATAAATAGTGAGATATAAAATTATTACATCAGTGTTGTAGAACTTTAGAGGTTGTAATTTTGACTTGACATGAGTTGTATCTTTGTCGATTGAATTCACTGGATTCTTAAAGTCAACTTCTGGTCCCTCAGTAGAGCAAAGCATGTAACCAATAACACCACTATAAAAAATAAAAGTACAATAAATATTAGACCGATGTACAATTAAATATCTTAATATTAGTATTGTTTGTCTGAATATCTTTTAGGGTTTGCTATAGTGACATCTTATTATAGAAAATATATTCTTTCCGTCTAAATTTAAGTGATACAGTTTGATTGGACACAAAATTTAAGAAATATAATAAAACTTTACAATGTTTCAAAATTGATCATCAAAAAATATACCTTTGTGGATTTCTTTGTCAAATAAGTGGGATTTTATGTGTAAAATATTGATAGTGTCATTAAATATCGATCAAATAGATAAATATTACATTTTTTTTGTATTGATTGATACTCCCTCTTCCCTTATTAGATGAACATATTTAATGTTTCAGTAGTATTTAATCACTTAATAAATCAAACATTAAATTAATTAATTTTTTCCTATCTTGCCCGTGCGATTAATACGACCTTTTGAATGTGAACAATTCTTAATACTAGTCATTCCATTGTTATTCTATATAAATTTTTTCTAACTTATTTTGTAGGTATTGACATAAACTAAGGATAAAATAGTAAACTTAATCAATCTATCAACGATTTTTTAATCATCGTGTAAAATAAAAAGTTTCCATATAATATGAAACAAAGCGAATAAAAAGAAAAGTGTGATACATAAATTAAAATAAATAGAATGGTATGACATAACCTGAAAGTCAATTTCAAAAGAATAACAGACCGTTACACTAAAACTAAGGCTATTATTATAGCTAATGATTATTATAGAAAAATCTAACGATAGTTAAATAACAACATAAAGAAAAAGAAGATACATACGTTGGATATGTTGGAACAGTAGTCCAAGCATAGTTGACAGAACCTTTAAAGACTTGTCGACAATTAGCAATAATTTGTTTAATAATATGCATATGAAGCCAAATACTTTCAGCTTGTGTGCATACAACTCCTCCTGGTCTAAGAGCTTTGGCTACTGCCTCAAAAAATGGCCTCTCAAATAAATCTTTTGCTGGACCTAAAAATATTATTTTAAAACAAAACATAAAAATATCGATAAGTTAATAATCAAAAACATATTTTAATTCGTAATTGATAACTTAATTGTTCATTGTTTGATTTACCTATCTAAATTGGTTCATATCTATATGTAATTATAATTTAGATGATCTAATATAAATATATTTATACATTATCAGTATATAAAAGTCAAAAACATTTTACGATCGCATTATTAACCTTGTTGTTGGTTTATTTAATATTAATTAATTATGTTTGTACTCATTAAATAAAATAAAGTACCAATAGGATCAGAAGAGTCCACTACAATAGCATCATAATACCCTGCTTGTGCAGCCTTTACAAATGCAGCTCCTGAAAAAATAAAATCAATCCAATTAAGAACAAATAAATCAACCAAAAGAAAAAAAATAACTCTCATTAATTATATACGGATAAATTATGGATTAAGTGTAAAAATTATTCATTAATTTTATAAAATGGATAAATATTATTGGATATCTTAAAATAGTATAATGAACAACTATTATTGAACGGAAGAAGTAATAAATTATACTCCCTAGTCCCTCATCCGTTTCAATTTATGTCATTCTACTTTCATTTTATCTGTTTCAAAAGAATATCCAAGTTTCTTTTTTTAACAACTCTTTAATTTTATATTTCACATAAAACATTTAAAATCACAAGGTTAAATAAAATTTTGGTACATTTATGCTATCTATAATAAAATACCAAATAATTAACATAAATCTTCGTATATTTCTTAAAATTTAATACCAAATAAAAAAAATAAGATAAATAAATCAAAACGACCAAACAAATAATATACATACCATCGCCAAGAACGAGAGTTACTCGAGGATCATTAAAATTAGCCGCAAGGTAGGGGAAAAATTTTCTAGACACCTGTATGAAAAACAAATTTAAATTTAATTTTCCTTTCAAAAATGTTTTTTTTTCAAGTATTAAAAGAAAAAAAAAACTCACAAAGGGTAAGCTTTTTTTTATTTTTTATTTTTACTTACATCGACCACCACGTTATCAATTTCAACAATATGAATTTTTTCAATGGTAGAATAACGAAGAACTTCAAATAATGTAAAACCAATTCCTCCACCAATGATCAACACCTATTAAACGAAATAAAATAACATAAATATCAATTTTTAAAATATATTTAAAAAATAAAACAAATAAATTAAAACGAACAGACCTTTCTGGGACTTGGGATTGAACCAAGTGGTAGATGAACAATCATTTCAGTATATGGAAATCCACCATTTTCTGTGTGTTGAATTGCTCCATCCAATGTAAGAACCTTACCATAAGTTGCTGACTGCACACATATATTGCAATATATAAATAAATAAAAGAAATTTAATTTACAACATATTATATGTTACATATATGACTCAAATATATTATATATTTATAGCATAAGGTTGATTATTTATATATATATTATTACCTCAAAGAGCATGACATCTTGATAATCAGACTTCCCTTGAAATAACAACTTCTCAATTTTTATTGAGAATGCTTCACCTACAAAATTTGATAATTTTTGTAAATTAGAATAATATGATGTTACACACTATTCAAAATGAAGATGTTTTATATCGCGAATGAGTAGAAATAGTGAGAGGATTTCTAATTATTTCATATGAAAATATTAATTATTTTTTTAAAAAAAAATTCTCATTGATTCAATTAAAATATTTACAAAAATAACCACCCGAAAATTTTTAGTAAGAAAAGTCATAGTAAATTTTTTTAGTAATGTTACTATTAGAACACTAGGTAAATTTGGGACTAGATTCCAACGTATCAAACACATTCTTAGTTTTATAATACCCATCCCTTATTTATAGTGTTTTGCTTAAAATATGATAATAATTTTTTGGTTACTTATTCATTACTAAAAATTAAGGAACTCACATATTTAAAATTTCTAACAATTTTTTTTTCATACTAAACACGTCCTAATTTTTTAAGTTAATACCAACCTGGCCATAACGCGCTAAACTCTGAAAACCAACCAGGCTTGATAGAGTTGGAGTTTCCCAATAATAGCTTATTGCCATTCTCATGAGTTGTTCTACCGTTTCGATTATCGGGCTTGCTATTATTGTGGTGGCCGTTGGTGGTGATTGTAATGGCAGAGCTATTTGTGTGAGTAGATATGACTTCCATATTGGAGAATAGAAAGTACGTAATATTATGTTTGGGAGAAAGTAAATATTGTTGTATACTCCCTCAAGGTTTCGATGTATTTATAGTAAGTGTTTTGGACATGATGGAATGGAGATAATATATATATTAATACAACGTGATTATATTGAATCAAGGCAGAGGGATTTTTGGATTTAAAATATATAATGTTGTCTGAGTTCAATTATTTGTATAAAAAAATTAATTTAAAGAAAAAGGGAATGTTACAAGAGGGGAACATGATATTTCCTCCGTATATTTTTATTTGTTCAATTTAAAAAGTCTAGGATAATTATTTTAGTAGGGAGTATTTTACCTCATCAATGGCTAAGTGGAAACATTCAGGTTCCAAAGAAAAATGATATCCCCTATGTAAAGTAAGGAAAAACAATTCAAAGGCTTAAGTTATCGGCAACTCGTTAAAATTGTCCGCGTAATTCACTTAGACATCTTAATTAGGACTTGTACCTATTGAACACCTAAATTGTTCAACATGTATCTATTAAACACAAAATGTTGATATGACAAAAAATGTGTTTTGCACTTGTTAAAATTCACCATTGACAAGTATTCATATACAAGTTCAAAGAAGAAGAATGAAGTTAACTATGAACTGATTTTTATTGATCATGAATAATGAATGCTAATATTGTACATGTGCCTTATATACATGATTTCATAACTAACTTTGTAACAGATTTCTTTTATTTACTTTACAATCTAATTACTCTAACTTCTTTATATTACAAACTAGTCCATATCATTTTGCTAAGTAATCCCTTCTTTAATACTCTCCCTCAAGTTTGAGGGTATAAACAAGTTTATTACCCCAAACTTGGACAGTAAATACTGATGTTGTGACCTGCCTAGGCCTTTAGTAAGTAAATCCGCTATCTGCTCTTTTGTATTTAGATACCTTGTTTCAGTCACACCTTCCTGTAAATTCTCTCTTATAAAATGACAGTTCAATTCTATGTGTTTTGTTCTCTCATTGGTACTGGATTTGCAGCTATCTGAATTGCTGATTTGCTGTCACTGTGCACAATAACTGGACCTTCAATTTCTGCTCCTAACTCTTTGAACAATCCCATTATCCATACCACCTCAGCTACAGATGCTGCCATACTTCTATACTCAGTTTCTGCTGAGCTTCTTGAGATAGTTCCTTGTTTCTTGGACTTCCATGAAATGAGAGAGTCTCCATACTTTACTAGGAATCAGTCACTGATCTCCTAGTATGTAGACATGTAGCCCAATCTGAATCACAATATACATTTAGATGTTTGCCACCTTTGCTGGACAATAGTATTCCTAGCCCTGCTTGTCCTTTTATGTATCTTACTACTTTAAGTGTTGCATTAAGATGAGACTGTTTTGGCTGCTGAAGAAACTGACTTAAAGTCTGAGTTGCAAAGGAGATATCTGGCCTTGTAACAGTCAAATACAAGAGTTTACCAATCAACCTTCTATATACACTAGGATCTTCTAGTAACTTGTCTGCATAACCTTTATTATTCACTTCATCATATTCTTTAGTAGTCAACTGCACAAACGAATCAAGTGGTGTAGTAGCAGGTTTTCTTGCACTCAAGCCAGCTTCAGAAATAATCTCACGAGTATACTTTCTCTGATGCATCACTATGCCTTAGTGAGACTTGGCAAACTCTATTCCTAGGAAGTACTTAAGATCTCCAAGATCCTTCATTTTGAATGTATCTTGCAAAGCCTGTTTAGTCTCTTGTATCAGATTAATGTCATTACCTGTGATCATCATATCATCAACATACACTAATATTATCACTAAGGCAGTCCCAACTCTTTTAGTGAACAAAGAATAATCAAGATGACTTTGCACAAACCCTGACATAATGAGAGTTTCAGTGGGATTAACATTCCACTGTCCAGGAGCTTGTTTAAGTCCATAGAGGGATTTAATGAGCTTGCACACAAGCTTCTCTCCCTGCCCGGTAAATCCCTGTGGCAACTTGAACCCTTGTGGCAATGTCATATATACTTTATCATGCAAATCACCATGCAGAAAAGCATTATACACATCTATTTGATGTACATGCCAATTACCTGCTGCAGCTAGTGCTAGAACACTCCTAACTGTTACTATTTTGACAATAGGAGAGATTGTCTCGTGATAGTATAGTCCTTCCCTATGATTATACCCCTTAGCTACTAACCTAGATTTAAATCTCTCAATTTGACCATCAGCTTGATACTTGATCATAAAAATCCACCTGCATCCAATTATTGTCTTACCTGAAGGCAGTGGTACAACTTTCCAGGTGTTGTTGCATTCTAAGGCACTGATCTTAGCCTGCATTGCATCAATCCACCTAGAATCCTTGCATGCTTCTTCAAAACTAGATGGTTCAATATCCGCTCCAAATGAAGAAATATATGACTGGTACTTAGCAGACAAGAGATCATATCCAAGATATTGGTCGATTGAATATAATGGTTTTTCACAAGCAAACACCTTTTGAACAGATGCTACATAATCCTTCATCCACAGTGGAGCATTGCTAGTTCTTAGTGACCTACTAGGAGTTGCAGACTGTGTGTGACTTGAGTGACTAGGTAGAGACTCAGAAGTTTCATGTTCTAGTAACTTTGGTACACTACACTATCTAGCAATCTTCTGCAGGACTATTAGTTGTAGAAAACAGTTTCCAAGCAACTGAAGGAGAAAGTGAGAAAGGAAATATAGTTTCTTTAAACACAACATTTCTACTAAGAAAAAAATATTTTTCCTTCATATCATATGAAATATAACCTTTTGTCTGTTCACTATACCCCATATGAATTACAACTACACTTCTTGATTGGAATTTATCACTGATATACATATTTTTGGCAAAGCAAAGACATCCTATCACTCTAAGATGATGTAGTGATGGTTTACTCTTGTATAGGACTTCATATGGTTACTTCCCATTTAGAACTGGAGTAGGCAACCTGTTAATGATATAGGCTGCACTTAGAAAACAATGATACCAGAATCTAAAAGGAATATGCCCTTGAAACTTGACAACTCTTGCTACTTCTAGAATATGTTTATGCTTCCTCTCAGCAATACCATTTTGTTGAGGTGTATGAATACATGTTATTTGATGGACTATACCAAGTGACTTACACAATTGCTGACACTCAAAATTAACAAACTATGCACCATTATCAGTTCTAATTGACTTAACTGACACACCAAATTGAGTATGTACCAATTTACAGAAATTTTGTAGAATAACAAAAACATCATTCTTCAACTTTATTAAAAATAACCACAACATTCCTGTACAATCATCTACAATTGTAACAAGGAACCTATTTCCATCATATGTAGGAACCTTAAAAGGCCCCCAAACATCAATATGTAACAAATGAAAAGGTAAAGATGCCATAGAAGTACTATAAGGGAAAGGTAATCTATGTTGTTTTGCTAATGGACAGATAGTACGATTTTGAATTTCTATTGAACTATGTTTAATAGGAAAAGGAATAGCATGTGCTAACACTTGGAGAGGTATGTCCTAACCTTTGATGCCACAGTAACATAGATGAAGTTGCTAAACTAGTGTTAACCTGAGCATTGTGTGATTCACTATGTGTAATGGAATTTTTTCTGTGATTTTGAAGTAGGGAGGAAATAGAGTCCATTAGATTCTTTACCAATCACCTTCACCTGTCCATTGTAAAGATCCTGAATCACAAAAAAATTAGGAAAGAAAGAAACTGAACAACTAATATCTTTAGTGAGTTTAGACACAGAAAGAAGATTATGCTTGAACTCTGGTATGACTAACACATTTTTAACATTGTCATGTTCAGTAATATTGCAAGACCCTGTGTGAGTAACCGTCGTTGTATATCCATTAGGCAAATAGACTTTATTACAGTTATTAACAGGAATGGACTTCTTCTGTAGCAGTATATCAGATTTATATGTCATATGATTTATGAATCCAGAATCCACAATCCAATCATGTGTTCCTACAATAATTTTTAGACTATTACATGCAGTATTGGAGCTTTGTATTGAGTTAAAAATTGTCATTTATTGGACCTTGAGTGCTAGTACTCGCTTCTGATGTACCCTGCAGATTAGTCTTTCCAAGCATATGCAATATCTGATTGTATTGTTCATGTATAACCTACATACCTTTGTTATAGTCCATGCTTCTTGAGTATTGATTAGCCTATTCTTGAGTCTTTACAGGACTACTGAACACATTATTTGTTGTATTATATGTGTTACTTCCTCTCTCAGGGTAATAGTTTCCTCTATCAGAGCAGTGGTAAGAGTAGATTGAATAATTGAATTAGCCATGGCAACGATCGATAATGAACTGCCAGAGAAGTCACAACCATGCTCTGTTTCTTAGCACCATTGATAATTCTGGTGAAATGTTTATCTAGATTCAACTTACAGGGGCAGAAAAGTTCTCTGTTTGGAGTCGTGCAATGAGGATTGCAATATTAGGCAGAAATAAGATTGGATCATAGACGGAACTTTTTTGAAAGAAGGATTTGGTCCTAATCTAACAGATTTGTGGGAAAGTTGCAATGCAATAGTGCTTTCTTGGATCATGAACTGTGAATACAAGGAACTACTTGGAGGTATCGTATATTCACAAATGCAGCTGCTGTTTGGAGTGATCTCAAAGAAAGATATGACAGGTTGATGGTTCAAGAGTTTTTCAACTTCATGAAGAAATTTCCTCAATCAGTCAAGGTACAAATTCAATTTCAATTTACTTTGCTCTGATACTATGTTAAAATTCACCATTGACAAGTATTCATATACAAGATCAAAGAAGAAGAATGAAGTTAACTATAAACTAATTTTTATTGATCATGAATAATGAATGCTAGTACTGTACATGTGCCTTATATACATGATTTCATAACTAACTTTGTAACAGATTTCTTTTATTTACTTTACAATCTAACTATTCTAACTTCTTTATATTACAAACTAGTCCATATCATTTTGCTAAGTAATCCCTTCTTTAATAGCACTTTCTTGAAGCGCGTGAAAAGATTCAAAATAGTGTTTTTTTATTTTTATTTTTACAGTTTTTTTCTTCTTTTATTGACACTTGACACTATAATTAACTGAAAACAATTTCTCTTCTTTTCATTTACACTTTTTTCAAAAAAGAAAAGCACCCACCCCTACTACTCATCTTCTTCAAAATTTAGTTTGCAAAATTTCTCCATTTTAGCTCTAACATTGTTATCTCTCTTTTATATATATATA
>NC_028644.1:4437864-4454372 GCF_001406875.1 Solanum pennellii | reverse complement strand
ATATATATATATATATATATAAATTATTTCTTACAAATATGAAGATAAATGAAAATCAACTACGAATAAATACAACTCGAATTGAAAGAAAGACTTTCTTTTGTTTGATTTGTTGCAAATCTCATAAAAATAATGGAACAAATATGAAGAAGAAGAAAGAAGATAAATGATTTCCCATATAAAAAAGTTAGCCGATATTTTTTTTATCACAATCTTCGAATAGATAGTTTTACTCAAATTCAAATATAAACCCATTAAATTTATTTAAAATGATATTTCAAAATTTGAAAGTATTAGTTTTTGAGCTATCAAATTTTTTGTCATCGATGTAGAAATGAATCTTCTTCACTCTTAGTATGAAAATATATCTTTTTTTTAAAAAAGTTTACCTTCAAGTTATTTGAAAAGAAATTAGGTTTTCTGATTTGAGAAAGAATGTGTTTTGGAAATAAGATGAAGTTGGAAATGGAGGTTTTGTGATTTAAGAAAAATTATGTTTCGGGAGGAAGATAAATATGTAAGGGGTTTGGGGTTGGGGTGTGGTTCTTAGAATAGGTTGACATTTTCATTTATTTTTTTTTAAAAAATGGATATGAAATGTATTTGAAATTATTTTTAAATAATTTTTTAAATATAATTTTGGGGTCCCAGTGCCACATGTCATTTTTAATTAGTTATTTTGTCATATCAGCTCAAGTGTATGACACACTCTTCATATTTTTGCTGAGTATCAAAAAATAACTAATATGAATAATTTTGAATAGGTAAAAGTGTTTAATAGGTACTAGTAAAGGTGTCTAAGTGAATTATGCGGAAACTTTAAGGGGCCGTCGATGACTTAAGTCTAACTCAAAACTTTCTTTAATCTTACCATCCGACTCTAATCTGAGATCTCATTTTTTCACCCCGACCGAGACTTGACTCTCAACCCCAATTTGGGACCCCACCCTGTCTCGAGAGACCTGCTCCTAACCCTGACCTAGGAGCAAACTCCTACCTTGATATGGAATCCAACCGATACCAAACTCCCAATCCCAACTCGAGACCCAATACTAAATTGGGACCCAATCACTTTCAACCCCAAGGTAGGACCAAAATCTCATCCCTAAGATTCGACTCTTGACCTGACTAAGCCATATTCCTAGGCCTGAACTGGACTTGAATTATAATATTGATCGAAAATTTAGTATCTCCAACCCCAACACAAGACTCTCAACTCCGTCTAGGGACTCAACCCCTAACCAAGACCAACTTTGATCGCCATGCAACACAAACCCGACCATAAGTCATGACCAACCTCTCGACTTGATCTTGACTCGAAACTTGACTTAACCTAGACCTAGGACATGATTTTGACCTACTACCAACCCCATCCTAGGTTAAGACACCTACCCTAACTTTGGGACCTGATTTCCCACACCAACACTAATTTGAGACCCAACTCAAGATCTGAATATTAACTCGAAACCTAACTCTTGACCTAGACTCAAGACCCAACCTTGATCTTGACCACTCGACATGTCTCCTAACCCTGACCTAGGATTTGTCTCCTAACCCCAACTTGAAACTCCAACTGATCCCCGTCATTAGTAAGGACGCCCAACCCTCGATCGTAATCTCAACCCAAAATCTGAATTAGACCGTAATATTGATCTAGGAACTGACTCCAGACCCATACCTAGGAAAAGGGGCAGACCTGCATATTAAATTGTGAGTGCTCAAACACCCATTGACCGAGATGTAAATTGTATATATATATATATTATTGATTCAAAAATTGAATATGAACATTTTAATTTAACAAAAATAAAAATTTGATTTAATTTTTTGTAATAGATGTTTAAACTCGTCTCTCTGTAAAATAATCTTAATATTAATAGTACATTGTTACTTGCCTTTAATCGGAAATTTGACTCTCAAATGCATTTTTTGTAAAAAATTAGCCAAATACAATTTGCTTATAAAGAACACTAATCAAATGAATTAGTTAAACATAAATTATTTTTTNATATCGGATTACGATAGCATACCGAGATTTCAGTAGCACGATTTTGATATTATATACATCGCAAAAGGGCCTAAAAGACCCGTGAAGTTTTAGAAATGGTACAAAACTATCCTCTATCCACCTATTGGCTCCAAAATACCCTTCTTAACTATCTATTGGCTCCAAAGTACCTTGTTATCCACCTTTTGGTTTAAAATTGACTACTTATATAATGGTTTTAAATTTAAACTATTTGAATATTTTTTAAAATATGTGGCGCTCAACTATTTGTTATAATTTAACTTATTAATATTATTTATAAACAAATCCACTACCCACCCATTAATAATTGAACCCCACCAATTAATACCCCCCCCCCCCCCNACTGCCAATGAGTGTTTCTAAAAGTTTAAATGTGCATAGAAGTACATTATCATATATACATCCAAGTCCTCATTCAAAAAATATTATAATTGAAGTGTCTAAATAAAAATTATCGATAAACTTAAAAGTCTGACTATGTTTATCTTAGTTTTTCCTTCGTCTCAATTATGTGATGTTACTTAATAGATAATTTTTTTTAAAGAATAATATATCAACGTTTTAATATTTAAAACAAATCATAAATATTTTTAAAAATTATATTTTAAAAAAGTACATAAATTATTCGGGATGTACTACTTCTTTACATTTAATCATAAATTTGAAGTCAAGCTTGAAAGAGAATCCTAGTGAAAGTGACCTCCTAAATAAGCGGCTCAACTTAAATTTAATTGGGGCTTCAATTCGGACTCGAATAATTTTGGATGTGATTTTTAGGAATCTCTAATTTCGTCGTGTTTTAGTATTGTTTAGGGAATTTTTATATTAGAATTTGTTTATTAATTGGGTGGGTAGTGGGTTTGTTTATAAATATATTAATAAATTAAATCATAACCAATAGTTGAGCGCCAAGTATTTTATAAAATAATTAAATAGTTTAAATTTAAAATTGTTAAATAAGTGGTCAATTCTGAACCCAAAGGTGGATGACAAGGGTATTTTGGAGCCAATAGATGGAGACATTTTGGAGCCAATAGGTGGATGGAGGGTATTTTTGTACCATTTCCAATACTTCAAGGGTATTTTAGTCCCTTTTCAGTATATACATTTATATACATTTATTTTAATAGTACTTATTATCATATAATTGTCATCATATAAATTTACTTTTGACTTTTGTGCGCGCACAAACACGCACACACATACGCACACGCACACACACGCGCATACACGCACACGCACACGTCCGCCCGCACACACACACTTGCACAAACGCGCAAATGCACACCCGCACACACACGTGCACAAACGTGCAAACGCACACACCCACACGCACACACATACACACGGAATGAATTGTATTTGAATTGTAATTGAGAAAACAACATGAGTTGTTTGTACTTTATTTTGCATATAGATTTCTACATGTGTAATGTGCTAGTCTGATACAATTGAAACCTTTTTTTAATTGTTGAAATCATATTACTCTATTATACGAGTATATATTATTTGAAATTAAAAAACTATGATTACTGATTAACCATACCGTCAAATATTGAAATTGAACTTCAGTATACTGAACCATACAAAATTAAATTGGTATGTAATAGTATAATGTTTCAAAAATCGAATATCAAAATTACGGTATCAAAACTTTCAAATATTATACCGTACCATACCATGCCCACCCCCAGAGCTAGTAACCACCCACAACATATCAGTCTGTTGTGGTGCGTTGGTTAAGAGTGGATCACTACATAAAAAATAATTTTTAGCGGCAACCAATTAACGACAATTACTTAATTGACACTAAAACATATTTTTAATATTCTTTGTAAATGTCCTAAGCCTATAGCGACACTGGATTAAATGACAGTTAACTGATGCTGGTAAACATTTATCATTTTTTGTTAATGTGTATTTATTGTCTTTAAAGGTTATTTTTGTTGTAGTGGGTGTTGAAGGCCTATAGTTTCAGCGGGAAAGGAATCGAATCCCCCTTAGAGCAAAGGTTGTTTTCTTAAGCACCCACTATCACAAAATTTTGAATCCGCCACTGCCTAGGGACATGACCCCAACCCGACCCCAACTCAAGTCAAGGTTAGGTCCTACTCGGGTTTGGAACTCTGAAATTTTAAAATATGAATCAGTTCCCAAATTGTGATCAAGGCCAGGATTATGTCTCATGTCAAAGTCATGTTCCGTGTTTGGGGTCGGAACAGAGATTTGAGTACATCTTAAATTTTAAAGGGTGATGTCTGGTGTCATAGTATGTGTCTAAATTATATCTAAATGCTTTGAAATTATATCTTATTTTACTAATCAAACAATAATACACTATAAATAAAAAGATTAATTTTTTTTAATTATTTGTCTTATAACAAGGGTGCAGCTCCCTGTTTTTTGTTGCCATAAGTGGACAAGGAGAGGTGGTTTAATTAATCATGCAAAAATCATTATCATCTTTCTTTGTATGGACTATGAACCTTATATTCTGACTATACTTTAGGGGGAAATTAAGCAAATACTTAAGAGTAATAAATAATTATATATATCTTTTTGTATTTATATGCCATTAAATGATTGTACATATATTCTTAACTAATTCGCTTAATATATATTAAATTAATATCATATATTGTATTGGTATCGTTAATGTTGATAATTTTGCTTAATTGATACTAATTAAATCATTGTATATATACTTGTATTGGTATTATTGTTTCTTGTTCAGAAATTAACCATTAGTTTCTACGGAACTTTGTTTTTCTCCCTATAGTCTTAATACTCGGGTTGTCGCTACTTTGATTCAAAAGGTAACCATGGTCCCGACTCTCTCCACTTTCCGCAATCATAACCACTTGTCATTCCGATTACTTCATCATTAAAGTTTTTTTAAAAATTCAAAATAGCGATACACTCTAAAAAAGTAAAGGAGAAATTTCCATTCTAGAAGTGGTAGCTTCCCGCCTCCCTTGGAGTGAGAAGTTCCCTTCCCTTTTCTAAAATGCTTGAGGGGTATGTTCAACAAACGTACAAAGTGGACCGTAGTTTGGCTGACCCTATTCTTCCCATTCGGGTTGAGTTGGCCCAGAAGTACAGTAAGAAGGAATGGAACCACTGGAGAGTCGTTTTTGCCCAAGTGTGAGATGGAAAAAAAATCTACAGCTATGACGTATCGTGATATGTATAATAGCGGGGGATTATGGGACAAAAAATAAATCCACTTGGTTTCAGACTGGGTACAACCGGCTCTTCTGCTTCGAAACGGACTGTTCCAAATGTTCCTGGAAACTCTTGCTCCCATTGGACCATTTGTATCTATATGCATCAGGATCCCGATTCATGGATCTCTCGGTTCGAGAAATTAAAATAAGAGGCTCGAACCATTTCTTCTGACTCTTTTTCAAATTCGATAAATATTGGTTGATCGTATATTTCATTATAGTTCTATGATTCAGAGTATCCTTTCCTATTTGATCCCTTTGAATTCCATATTCGAAGTTGCGATCGGATCTATTCATTAAAAAGAATCGATTCAATACATTTCTTATGTACCCATAGGTACTATATTGGATTTGAATCAGATTTCGGATCAATCTATATTGAGTGACTGCCTCCATTATGTTGTTGCTAGCAAATACCACTATTTTTGGTTTTGGATCTTCCAAATCATTCCCGCAGGAGATCCTGACCCATTTTTTTCTGATCCTTCGATAAATAGATTCATTCTCTTCATAAAAAATAGGAGGTAGAACCAATAAAGATTTCTTTTTCGATTCATCCCTGGCCTCATTCAAGAATTGTTTTTGATCCAATCCGCAGGAATCAATAGAAAAGGCAAATCCCTTATGATACACCAAATCCGGCTCGGTTATTGATAGAGTGAATAGATCTGCCATTTCTTGAAATCTCTCTTCTGATGCAAAATCGTAGTGTAACGTGTATCCTCCCCTGTTCCGGTCATGGAATAGATAAAATAAATCAAAAATGGATTTTTTTTCAAGAATGAAATCTTATTGGAACTGTCCATATGCGGTTCATCCTTCGGAACCATATCACATTCCCGGATCTGATGAAATAGGATGAATTGAGACGGTATTTTGTAAATACGTAATTATCTTGAATATATTAACCATTTCTTTCTTTTCCGATCGCCTGGAAGGGACAAAAGAAAGATCTTATTATTTCTTCAACAATTTCTGATCTCTAGTGGACCTCTGAAATTGAGTTCGTATAGGCATTTTGGATGCTGCTAGTGAAATAGCCCATCTGGCTATATTTTCCTGCAGATGATTGACATTGAAGAAACAGAGCACGAACCTGTTGGGTTTAGCAAGTGTAAATGGGAAAAGAAAAGAGAGAATATGAAAAGTGAGGGAACTATTTTGGAGGGAAATGAAAAGTCATTTGCAAAGTGCAAATGAAAAGTCATTTCTCCCATATCGGTAAAAGAAAGGGAAATGGTTGTCCTTATATAAGGAAACACTTCCATTACTTCTTAAAGAGCTAAGAAGAAGATTCCTCCTCGCGCCGTCGCCGTCGTCGCTTGCTCAGCTTCGGCTTTGGATTTGATTTGGCAAATGATGTGATTGATTGATAAATTTTTTGGACAAAATTTATTTAATCAGTTTTTGTTAAATCAAATAAATCCTGTTAATATTATCTCTTATAAATTTGCGGGTAACGGTAACATTCTGAAAAGTTGTTACTCTTTCCGAAAAGTCGTTACTTTCCGAAAAGCCGTTAGTTTCCTAACAGACACATTTTTCTGAAAAGTTGTTATTTTTTTCAAAAAACACAACTTTCTAGATAAAATGGGTCTGAACAGATTTCTCTGAACAGACACGTTCGTTGCTGAAAAATGACTATAAAAGGAAGTCAATTTTCGTTTTTTCAAACACTGAAATTTTCCTTCTCTGCATATATTTTTCTCTCAAATAAATCAAAGTGTCGATCGACTGAGTCTGTGTGAGTTGTTGCTGTTCTGAAGTTCGCTGAAGTTAAGAAATTTGAGGTACCGCTATTTCTTTAGCATGTTTAATCCGTTTTATCTTGGGAGAAATTAATCCATAACCTTGGGTACAGTGAGGGGATTAAATTTCTTAAGGACACACAGTAGTTTCTGTGGACTCGGATTACTTCTTGTATTTTATGTATTTTCTGTTTCATCTTATTCTGTTTCTGTCTTTTTAGGCTAACCTTATAATACAGGTTAAATAACAATCTTAAGAAATTTAATAAGTTTCTGTATTTGAGGTTTCTGGAGATTAAAACCTTTATGGTTTTCTACTCTGCTTGAATTTTTAAAAATTCATTCGATTAACGATTAAAAGAACATAAAAACTTTATCGTTAAATCAGAAACAATATGTGTAAAGATTTGTTCTTTACCGTTAGTATTTCAAATACTAAAATTATCTGCCATTTTTGACAGAAAAAAAAAAGACTAATTCAAGTCAAACAAATGCTGGAACAGTAAGTGCTGCAACAACATCGGTTGCACATAATTGTTCAAATGCTGCCTTAGCGCCGACTGAGAAACCTGCAAAATTTTCTGGAGTCGACTTTAAGAGATGGCAGCAGAAGATGTTCTTCTATCTCACTACGTTGAGTCTACAGAAGTTCATTAATGAGAATGTTCCTGTTATGTCAGATGAAACTCCGCCTGATGAACGATTCTTGGTAACAGAAGCATGGACACACTCAGATTTTTTGTGTAAAAATTATATTCTGAGTGGTCTGCAAGATGATCTGTACAATGTGTACAGCAATGTCAAAACCTCAAAAGAACTCTGGGATGCTTTAGAAAAGAAGTACAAAACAGAAGATGCCGGAATGAAGAAATTCATTGTGGCAAAATTTCTGGACTATAAGATGATAGACAGTAAGACCGTTGTCACCCAAGTTTAAGAACTGCAGGTCATAATCCATGATCTCCTCGCTGAAGGTATAA
Source organism: Solanum pennellii (assembly GCF_001406875.1). NCBI lineage: Eukaryota > Viridiplantae > Streptophyta > Magnoliopsida > Solanales > Solanaceae > Solanum > Solanum pennellii. Next base: position 4,446,388 of record NC_028644.1, on the reverse strand, counting down.
ATTTATTTAATGCCTATGTTAGAAATATTATGTTTTTCCTTAATACTCACATAATCTTTAATGAAGAATTGATTGTGAATGATGCCTTTCAAATAGCTGCAATTATTGAAAAGTTACCTCCATTGTGGAAGGACTTCAAAAACTACTTGAAACATAAACGCAAGGAGATGACTGTTGAAGATCTCATAGTAAGGTTGAGAATCGAAGAAGATAATAAGGCTGCAGAAAAGAGGTCACGTGGTAATTCAGCAATATCTGGAGTAAATTTTGTTGAAGAAGATCCCACAAAATTAAAGAAAAGAAAGAAAGCATCTGGTCCAAAAAGCAATCCTCCTAAGAAGAAATTCAATGGAAACTGCTTCAACTGTGGTAAACATGGTCATAGGGCTAATGAATGCCGGGGTCCTAAGAAGGACAAGAAAAAGAAGGATCAAGCAAACTTGGTTGGATCCAAAGGAGAAATGGACGATCTCTGTGCAATGCTTTTAAAATGTAACTTGGTTAGAAATCCAAGAGAATAGTGGATAGATTCTGGTGCCTCATGCCATGTTTGTCCCAACAAAGAATTATTTTCATCATATACTCCAGCACCTACAGATGAGAAGTTTTTTATGGCAAACTCCGCTGTTGCAAAGGTGGAAGGAACTGACAAAGTCCTATTAAAGATGACATCAGGCAAGGTGGTGACTTTGAATAGGGTCTCATATGTTCCAGAATTGAGAAAGAATTTTGTTTCAATTCCAGTTCTGACCAAGAATGGATTCAAATGTGTATTTGTTTCTGATAAAGTAGTAGTAAGCAAGAATGATATGTATGTAGGAAAGGGCTACCATAGTGATGACCTTTTCAAACTCAATGTAATTGCAGTAGATATGAATAAAGATTTTGCTTCTTCTTACTTGCTTGAGTCTAAATGTTTATGGCATGAACGTTTGGGACACGTTAATAACAAAATCTTGCTAAAACTGATTAACTTAAATATTTTGTCAAAATTTGAGTGCAATAAATCAAAATGTCAAATTTGCGTTGAATCTAAGTATGCTAAGCATCCTTATAAATCTGTTGAAAGGAATTTAAATCCTTTAGAATTGATTCACACTGATAAATCTGACATGAAGTCAACACCATCACGTGGTGGGAAAAAGCATTTCATAACTTTTATTGACGATTGCACTAGATATTGTTATGTCTATTTGCTAAATGGAAAGGATGAAGCAATAGATGCATTTAGGCAATATAAAACTGAAGTTGAAAATCAGTTAGATAAAAAGATCAAAATGATCAGAAGTGATAGAGGTGGAGAATATGAATCTCCATTTGCAGAAATATGTTTAGAAAATGGAATAATCCATCAAACGACTGCTCCCTACACTCCTCAGTCTAATGGAATTGCATAAAGGAAAAATCTAACTTTAAAAGAAATGATGAATGCATTACTTATAAGTTCAGGTTTACCACAGAACTTGTGGGGGGAAGCTATCCTTACAGCAAATCAAATACTTAACAAAGTGCCTCACTCAAAGACAAATGTAATTCCATATGAGAAATGGAAAGGTAGAAAACCCAACTTGAAATATTTCAAAGTGTGGGGGTGTCTAGCCAAAATCCAAGTTCCTATACCTAAGAGGGTAAAAATAGGGCCTAAGACTGTGGATTGTGTATTCATTGGATATGCCACAAACAATAAGGCATGTCGATTTTTGGTTCATAAGTCCGAACATCCGAATATTCATGATAATACAGTAATGGAATCAGATATTGCTGAATTTTTTGAACATATCTATCCGTATAAAACTAGACTTGAGTCATCTAGTGGGGGGTCTAAACAACCCAGAGAAGAACCAAAAGAGAATGAACCCAACGAAGAAAGTCCAAGACGCAGTAAACGTCATAGGACATCTACTTTATTTGGATATGATTTTGTAACATTTCTTCTTGAAAGTGAGCCTCAAACATTCAAGGAAGCAATGTTGTCTAGCGACTTAACCTCTTGGAAGGAGGCTTTTAATAGTGAAATTGAATCAATCTTAAGCAATCATACTTGGGAGTTGGTTGATCTTCCTCCAGGGAACAAACCCTTGTGTTTAAAATGGATCTTTAAAAGGAAGATGAAAGATGATGGAACTATCGACAAATATAAAGCAAGACTTGTTGTCAAATGTTTTAGACAAAAAGAAGGTCTTGATTATTTTGACACATACTCGCCAGTGACTAGGATTACATCAATTCGGATGTTAACTGCACTAGCTGCAGTATACGGTCTTGAAATTCATCAAATGGATGTGAAAACAGTCTTCCTAAATGGAGAGCTGGAAGAAGAAATTTACATAGAACAGCCTGAGGGTTTTGTAGTTCCTGGTAAAGAAAAGAAAGTGTGGAAACTTACTAAGTCACTTTATGGACTAAAACAAGCACCAAAATAATGGCATGCAAAGTTTTATCAAACCACGTTGTCAAATGGATTTAAGATCAATGAATGTGATAAATATGTTTACATTAAAGATACTCCAAATCAGGAAGTCATTTTATGCCTATATGTAGATGACATGCTTATAATGAGCAAAAACATTGCTAATATAAAAGCTACAAAGCGTATGCTCGCTAGTAAGTTTGATATGACAGATTTAGGAGTTGTTGATGTGATATTAGGAATTAAAATTCTTAAAACTCCTAACGGTCTAGCATTGTCTCAAACTCATATATTCAAAAGATACTTGAAAAATTCAAATTTTTGAATTTTAAAAGAGCAAAGACTTCAATTGATGTAAACCTTCATCATGCAAAGAATAAAGGTGAAAGTCAGTCTCAATTGGACTATGCTAGCATATTGGAAAGCTTAATGTATGTCATGAATTGTACACGACCAGACATAGCTTACGCTATCAGTAAACTGAGTCGATACACAAGTAATCCTAATCAATGTCATTGGTTGGCAATGAAGAGAGTTTTGGGATACTTAGATGACACTCAAAACTATGCTTTACATTACAACAAATATTCAGCCGTTCTTGAAGGATATAGTGATGCAAATTGGATTACTGTGTCAACTGAAACAAAATTCACAAGTGGATACGTTTTTACTATTGGTGGAGGAGCAATATCTTGGAAATCATCCAAACAAACATGTATAGCTCGCTCAACAATGGAGTCTAAATTCATTTCTTTAGACAAGGCAGGTGAAGAAGCTGAATGGCTCCGGAATTTCTTAGAAGATATTCCATTTTGGCCCAAACCAATGGCCCCTATATGCATACACTGTGATAGTCAAGCTGCAATACGCAGGGCTGGAAGCATTATGTATAACGGCAAGTCTCGTCACATAAGATGAAGACATAACTCTGTGAGACAACTACTCTCTAGTGGAATTATCATAATTGACTATGTGAAGTCAAAAGATAATGTGTCGGATCCACTTACAAAAGGCCTAACTAGAGAGGGAGTTGAGAAATCATCGACGGAAATGGAACTATGGCCGAGAACAAGTCATCGTGGCGGTAACTCTACCTAGAAGACTGGAGATCCCAAGATCTAGGTTCAATGAGATAAAACAAAGTCATTGATGACGGTTCGACATTGTCAAGAAAAATTATTATTTTATGGTCCATTCTCATGATGAGACAATGTTAAGTAACCAGGATAAAGACATAAAGACTTTTTAATGGTTTCTAAGTTTGATACAGGGAATATCAAATTGTGTATCTATGGTATAACACATTTAGAAATCACCTATGTAAGTGTGAAGTGTAAGCCGCTTCAAGGAGAATCCGGTAAGGCCAGTTCTTTAAGCACTTACTATCCAAGATGTGTTCATGGCTGAAACGAACAAAACAATGAGAACTAAGAAAAGTTAAAGGGTTGATTGTGTGACATATGTTGTCTAGGTATACACCAAAGCTCGACGGTTCAAAGATATCAAATCTACCGATTGACCGAGTATATCCGATATATGTTCACTACGGAAAGTTTAACGGGAAACCTACTTATCCAGATGCGATTAACCTTTACCTACAAGACACACAAATTTTTTCATGCATATGTTTTAACAATAGCCTTCCCCATTCATGTGGGGGATTGTTGGTTTTAGCAAATGTGAATGGGAAAAGAAAAGAGAGAATATGAAAAGTGAGGGAACTATTTTGGAGGGAAAATGAAAAGTCATTTGCAAAGTGCAAATGAAAAGTCATTTATCCCATATCGGCAAAAGAAAGGGAAATTGTTGTCCTTATATAAGGAAACACTTCCATTACTTCTTAAAGAGCTAAGAAGAAGATGCCCCCTCATGCCGTCGTCGCTCGGCTTCGGCTTCGGCTTCGGCTTCGGATGTGGATGTGATTGATTGATAAATTTTTTGGACAAAATTTATTAAATCAGTTTTTGTTGAATCAAATAAATCCTGTTAATATTATCTCTTATAAATTTGCGGGTAACGGTAACATTCTGAAAAATTGTTACTTTTTCCGAAAAGTTGTTACTTTTCGAAAAGCCGTTATTTTCCTAACAGACACATTTTCCCGAAAAGTTGTTATTTTTTTCAAAAGACACAACTTTCTGGATAAAACGGGTCTGAACAGACACGTTTCTTGCTGAAAAATGACTATAAAAGGAAGTCAATTTTCGTTTTTTCAAACATTGAAATTTTCCTTCTCTGCATATATTTTTCTCTCAAATAAATCAAAGTGTCGATCGACTGAGTCTGTCTGACTTGTTGCTGTTATGAAGTTCGCTGAAGTTAAAGAAATTTGAGGTACCACTATTTCTTTAACAGGTTTAATCCGTTTTATCTTGGGAGAAATTAATCCATAACCTTGGGTACAGTGAGGGGATTAAATTTCTTAAGGACAAACAGTAGTTTCTGTGGACTCGGATTACTTCTTCTATTTTATGTATTTTCTGTTTCATCTTATTCTGTTTCTGTCGTTTTAGGCTAACCTTATAATACAGGTTAAATAACAGAACCTATTTCCGCTATTCCAAATTCTTACTGAGCATAGAGAAATCAAGGTTAATGATAAAGTCAACGAAGTTTCGTGTGTATGCGTGCGAAATTATTAGCCTCAATGATACGATAATTATCAGCCTTAATGAAAGGGGATATGTTCAATAATTATTTATGAGGGAATGGATGTTTCAAAAATTACTCTGGCTAATTATGAATTTGTAACTATTTTGAATTTTATGTAGTTTTTCAAATATTTTATGGAAAATGGGCCAAGTTTACTCTTTATTTTTTACATTAATAAATGTATGTAATCTTTGTCTCCTATTTAAAAGATATAAATTAATTAATCTAATCTAATGACTCAAAGATTAGATTCAATTAATTATTCATAATAAGAAGAAAGAAGAAGCAGCAAACATATATATAATATAGTGTATTCTTTTTTCGTTTTGTTAGCTTCCTCCAGTGTAGACTGTCCCCTCATTATTGTTCTCAAATCTCAAGATTCCAAATATGCCAAATATACATGCATATACTTTATTATTAAGTGGACAGAATGACATACTATATAGTTAATTACTTATATTATTTTTATTATCTATGTCTGCTGGCTCAAACTCGTGCCACAATCTAAAATTTAGTGAGTCGTGACTGACACCTAACCTTTAAATTTATCTGTTTTGTTTTATAATATATTATATTATATTATATTGTATTGTATTATATATTTATATTATATTTTATTATTTTAATGAATGTAATATTAGGATATATTATATTATTTTTCATTATTACATAATGTTACATATTCGTAATTTGAATGATAAATCAACAAAAAAGCAGGAGATGAGATAGAAATACTATGTAAAAGTAGAGGAAAAGATGAAATATAATTATTAAATAATAAATAAAAATAGTATAACTTACCTAAACCCCATAGTGTAATGACCTAAATTACATTCTATCCCTACTATTTTTCAATTTACAAAATAGCAAATGAGCTGGATACATAAATTTTGATACATTAAAACAAATTCAGTTACACTTTTAAAGGAAAGAGAATCTATTTTGAATGTGACTTCCCCAAATCATGCTAATCAATTTGATGTCAATCTCTCTCAAATGGTAACAACTTCAATCAATTCAAAATTCAAATTTTCTTCCATCAATTCTCTTCCAAATATTCAGTCAGATGCAAATCCTTTTAGAATCAACAAATTCAAAATTCATTTTTTTCTTTCTATTTATCGTCTCATGTTTATCAAATAATCATTCAAATTTATCGAAAATTTGATAAGATACATAATGAACAATAGTTGGACAAATTAATTTGTGTGAATTTCAAATTCACCATTGCAGTATATCGATGATATGAGGAAGAACTTGAAAATTCGATATATAGCAGAAGGAAATCATAGAAAAATGTTGATATGTTGCTTGGTCTCCTCTTCATCTCATCTCGATTGTGGGCACCATAGTAGGAGATGATCAAAGAAGCTACTGTCCATTTGAATTTGTATTTCATAATACATTAAAATCTAGTTAATGTATCCCAAAATTCTTCTTCTTGTTCTTTCTAAAAATATCTCAATTTTTTGAATCAAACTTGTCGACAAATTGTACTGATACAACTTGAACATGTCGATCTTGTTGAGACATTTCAAAATATGAGAAAGTGAGGTGAGGTATGAACGATACAAAAGTGATGATACTGTTGTTGGTCAAAATATTGATTTGTGAATCTCAAATCAACCATTGCAGTTGAATTAAAGATCGATAAGTTGTTGAAAAATTTGGAGATCTACTACATTGTTGAGATGAAGAAACAAGAGCTGGAATTTCCAATGTATTCATTATGCATTGATACAACAAATACGAATGCTAAAGAGATGCATAGCTTTGATAGATCATTCATACCTTCTGTAATGTTGCGTGATTCTTTTTTTTAAATTTTGTTTTTGATATGAATAGATTTATAAATACATTACTATTTATGTATCTCGTTTAAATTGATAAGTTTTGTATTTCTATTAGATACATTAAATAAGTAATTGTTGTCCATACAAATGTTAGGTTTGAGATTGATACATTACTTTGTGGTAGTTTCTACGTATCAGATATCATTAATATAAATTTAAATTTATGTATCATGGCTAAAAAATTGTGTATTTGCTCATGCAAAAATAGAATGTTGTGTATCCGATACATAGAGTATCATGTATCAATTATATGATTTCATAGATGTAAAATTGTGTATCTAACACACAATTTGTACAATTGTGTTTGATAAAAGGGTATTTGATATTAGCATTGTTTAAATGACAAAATATTGTGTACATGATCTTCAAGATCTTCACATATTGCCTCAAACTAAATAGACTTTTGATAATAACATTTAAGTATCACCATTTATGAATCTGATACATACTTGTGTGACACTTTAATGTATCATAATAACAGATAGTATTAAATAAATAGTATTAAATAATATTAGTATTTACTGTGTACTAATCCTAGTCCTATTAAGATTTGTACTCCTTAATCCTAGTCCTATTAGGATTAGTACTCCTTCCTATATCTCCTATATATATCTCCCATGTATTCCCTTTTTAGGTTAACACTTCAATACAATCAATATTCCTTCATGGTATCAAGAGCCAGAAAACCTAGATCTTCTTTTCTCTAGGTTTTTTTTCTCTCTTTAGGGCACCGATCGTTCCCTCTCTTCTCTTGGGCGGCGGCAGCCATGACAACCGAGGTGGATCCTCTCGATTCACTTCCTTCTGGCGTTAAACTCCTTCTCAGGCATCTTCATGCCCTGATTCCCGAAAAATTATCAGACATAAATTACCCTACATGGAAAATCACCGTTCTTACAACCCTTGAGGCCAATTACCTTCTCAAATACGTCGATGGAAGCACAGAACCGCCGCCGGCAGTCATCACCGCCACGGACAAATCAGAAAAAAACCAATCCGGCCCATGCCGCCTGGAAAGCCGTGGATGGCCAGATCCGATCATGTTTGATTGCAGTCATCTCTCCCACGGTTCAGAAACACGTCTGATCCTACACAACTGCTTCAGCCCTGTGGACGGCCCTCGCAACACGCTATGCATCAATTTCCCACTCTCATATTTTTCAATTGCGTGATCGTTACTACCCCATAATTGGCATGAGATCCAATATATATATATATACCAATTTTTCAATTTTCTCACTAATCACTTTTCTTCTTTTTCAATACAACTAAATTTTCCCACTAACACTTGTTCCCAATTTCCCTTCAACCAGCATATCATACCCTCCACACAATTACAAATAGGCACGAAAACTATGGCGGAGTATTTAGACGAGGTCTCCACCATCATCACAGCCCTCGACACCGTGAACGAAATCATTCCCGAAAAAGATCTCATCATGTGCGTCGTTCGGGGGCTCCCATCAGCGTACTCCTCCATTAAACAGGCGGTTCGCATCAGTCCAACCCCCGTTGACCTGGCTACTCTCTGCTCGTGGCTAAAAAGTGAAGAAATCAACGTGGATCTGGAGAGCAAACTTCTTCTTCGAGAAGCCGCTGTTATGGA
>NC_028644.1:4412496-4433581 GCF_001406875.1 Solanum pennellii | reverse complement strand
GATTGTCTCTTTGTTCGCGATGAAGTTCAGGCCGGCACCATGACTGCGCAGTATGTACCCACTGAAGAACAACCAGCTGATATTCTCACCAAGCCTCTTCCGAGCCGACAGCACGATTACCTCAGTTCCAAGCTTCCGTTCGCTTCCGCTCAGCTCAGCTTGAGCGGGGATAATAACAGATAGTATTAAATAAATAGTTTTAAATAATATTAGTATTTACTGTGTACTAATCCTAGTCCTATTAGGATTAGTACTCCTTAATCCTAGTCCTATTAGGATTAGTACTCCTTCCTATATCTCCTATATATATCTCCCATGTATTCCCTTATTAGGTTAACACTTCAATACAATCAATATTCCTTCATATCACATATTGTGTACGTATACATATCCTTCTAAATTTGAACAAGATAGAAGATACATAGCAACACCTAGATACATGATACATTTGGTAGAAATTTTGTATCAAGTATGAAAAGTAATTAAGTTTATGTATCAAAACTAATATTTGAACACGATATATTGTGCATGATAAAATTGTAATGTATCGAAGTGTTGAAACATAGACATTATACATTAATTTGAGAAACAAAGTTAACTAGATACATTTTAAAATAGTTAATGTATCCCAAACTATAATAATAAGAATAATTTAGTATTTAAACACGATACATTGTACATGATGAAATTGATGTATAATAATGTTGAAATTAAGGTATTATACATTAATTGAAGAAACAAAAACAACAAGATACATTAGAAATCTGAACCCATATATATCAGAAAAAGATGAAAAAGAAAATCAACAACTTGATCTATTTCGACTTCTCCTTCTCAACATCCACTTTAGAAGATAAACGTACATCCATTTTTTTTCTACATTTATCCTTGAATTTTTTTTTTTAACTATTAACATAGACATCATTCATGGATCTCGATCCAAAGTCTTTACCAAAGCCACCAGTAGATCAATTTTTTTGGTCTTTTTGAGCGTTTTTTCACAATCTATTTGGAAGTCCTAGATGCATGCTTCTTCGACTAGTTGAGTAATTATAATACTAAAATAAGGATCTTAATATGCATATCAAGAAATAAGAAGAAGAAAAATAAAATTGAAGAAGACGACTATGGAGGTAAATAAAATTGAAGAAGAAGACTATGGAGGTGACACACTTTATTAGGAAATAAAGAAGAAGAAAAAATAAAATTGATGAAGACAACTATTAAGTAGTTTAAATTTGATTAAGTGGAGAGAGAATCCTTTTGTAAATCAAATTAATATGAAAATTGTAACTGATAAGATTATGGAATGAAATTAGGGAGAGATTAAAGGAGTGAAAAAAGGAAGAAAATCGTATGTTAAGGCTGTGATATTTATGTATCTTGTTGACTTGAGAATTAGAAAAAAATAAAAGATTTTAGAAATTTTAAAATGGTAGGGAATAATAGAAATTATGAAAAATAAAGATGTGTATATAGGTAATTTATCTATAAAAGTAAATGAAAAGAAAATATTAAGATAATGAAGCGATCACCAAATAGTTGTTCCTAAAATGGATCTGATAACTAATATGAATTTAAAGGAAATACATACTTAATATGAAAACTTAATATGAAAACCTCAAAATCCAAACCAACCATCCAATGTGAAGAAAAATGACTTTCCAGAGCTAACGGCGCTGACGAAATTCAAATTTGAGCATGTTTGCTAAAACGCTTAACGATATAAACTGAAAATAAAAGTCTCAAATCCGAACCAACCATCCTATGAGACCAAAACTAAACTTATATGACTAACTGCGGTGACAAAATTTCAATTCGAGCATGATTACAAAAAATATTGACTAAAGTGAAATTTTGGTCAACACTTAAAAGTAAAATTTCTAACAGCACAAACTGCAAACGGAAGCCTCAAAATCCGAACTCTCTATCTTATTACATCAAAAATGACCTTTCGCATTTAATTGTACTGACAAATTCTACATTATCAAATCTATTTATCGAAATTAAATTTTGACCAAAATTTATAAGTTAAAATACCTTATGGCAAACACTAAAAATGAAAGTCTCAAAACCCGAACCAACCATCCTATTAGATAAAAAATATATTTGGAGTTAATTACAGTAACGAAATTTTCATCTGAGCAAGTTCACAAAAATATTGATCAAAGTAAAATTTTGATCAAAATATAAGATTTAAAACACCTAACGGCACAAACAAAAAACGGAAGCCTCAAAACTTGAACCAACCTTCCTGTTTGGTAAAAAATGGCCTTTCGAAGCTAATGACACTGACTAGTTCTAATCTGACCACATTTACAAAAAATATTGATCAAAGTCAAGTTTTGATTAAAATTTAAAAGCTAAAACGCCTAACAACATAAAATGAATATGAAAGCCGCAACAATAGACGCTAATTTACCAAAAAATTTAACTTCAAGTGATAAATTTATCAACTATTCAAATATAAGTTAATAATTTACCAACAAAATTTTATCACAGTTGGTAATAGTTACTATTTAGCTAAATATTCATACGTAATATTACCAACTAATAATTAATATGTTGGTAAATTTTATCAATGGATTAATGATCGATTGGTATATTACCTACGATTTTAATGATGTTAGTAATTTACTGACTACAATCTTTATTCGTCAGCAAAATTTTCAACTAATTGAATATTGGTTGGCAAGTTTACCAACAAATTATATTTCGTTACTAATTTGCCAACATATTTATATTTGGTTGGTAATTAACAACAAAATCTTGTCGTTGGTAAATGTTTGGTTAGTAATTCATTGATAATATGTTAATAAATTATATAAATATTTTTTTATCATATTTACAAACCGACATATACTTTGTTGGTAATATTACCAACATGTGCGTTAGTAATGTTTTAGTTGATAGTCAACTGATAGAATGTTGCTAAGTTTGGCGCCATTTTTTTCCGCAGTATTTACCAACTAAAATACTTAGTTAGTAAGATTTTGATTGGTAATCTGTTAGAATTTTGTTAATAAGTTTTAAAATATAAGTTAGTTAGTTAGAAATATGTCGATAATTTGTTAGTAGAAAACTAACCAACTCAAGTTGTTAATAAAATCTGTTGGCAATTTGAGATTTTTATATCGTGATATCTTTCTCTATCATATACATACTTTGTATGCATAAAGATTGTGGGAAAGATGAATACATGTTTTGTATTATGGTTGTTATTATAGAATTTATTTTTAAAAGATTAAGTAGGTGTTTAGTCATGCGATATCATATCATGATATAGAATCTTGAGATGGAATCAGCATTTGGACATGCGATTTCATGTTGATTTCATGTCATGAGATGAAATCTCATATTTTTCAATAATCATGATATGAGATTTTATTTCATTATTTGAGATTTCTAAATACAAAAATTGATCTATCAATTTATATTTTATCAAAACAACCTCATAAACTTTTGGAGCTTGGAAGAATAGATTCAAAATACTAAAACAAGGCATGAACCATTATGATATTGACACACAAGTGAAAATTGTCATAACTGGTGCAGTATTACATAATTATTTGCGACAATACCGAAGGGTGATGAGATATTTATGGTCTATGAGCATGAAAATATAGTTGCGAATGATATTTACCAACAAATGATCAAGGTAAAAAATGGTGATTCTCTTCTCAATCACATAATCGAGAAATGTAAGTTCAGCGTGAGAAAAATGTATGTATTATGTGGGAGGATTACATTAAAGACTAGTTTATTACAATTTATGTTCAATTTTTTATTGAATTAAAGTTTGATAAAATATTTACTTAAGTGGAGACAATAATTCTATATCGCGTGTCCAAACAAAACTTAATTTCATTTCATAATTTCATATTATGATACCATATCACGATTTCATATTGTATGGTCAAACGGACCCTAAGACAATACCATTTCACCCGAAATCCTTGAGGAGTTAAGGAAAGATTCCTAAGTACAATAATTATTTGGTGCATTCGTAAGTATAGTATGTTACGATTGTCGGTAATGCATCTTGCCATTTTAAATTCTTTTTATGAGTATATAAATCGTAATGGATCTCAATTCATAAATTATTTTATGATACACATAACTTGAATTTACAAGACCATTGACCATTACTTGATGTAATTGTACTTGATCGAATCTTTTCCCCAAAATTTGGACCAAACACATACCTATTAAATAAGGAAGACGTTTATCAGCATCAAGTCTCACACTTATTTGCCTCTCTCTGTTTGGGTGTGAGTTTCGAACCCATTTTAGGCAAGAATTTAACACTTCAAACTCTAAATGAACCGTAAATATATGAGTGAAAGAGATTATGTTATTTGAAAAGTGATTCTAATAATTAACTTTGGTGTAATTTAATGTAATTATATTGTCTGACCTGTTTAATGATCGTGTAATTATCCTAATCAACGTATTTATCAATTTCACCCAAAATACATAGGAAACTTAAGTCGTACTCCTTGATTGATTTGTTGAATAAAAGTTGAATTATCTTCACATATCTATTATGCACTGACAGGCAATTGATTGATTTATTGGATTATATTTTTTTTTGCAGTGATATTTTTTTGGTTTTCAACCCGATGTCCGGAGCCCATATTGGAGCTCCGACTAAATTCAGATTGCGCACTGCAAGGTCCATTTGGGGGTGGCACTCCCAACAGAATTTTCTCCATGCCCAGGGCGCCCACATTGGAGCTCCGACTAAATTCAGATCGCGCACTGCAAGGCCCATTTGGGGGTGACACTCCCAACAGGATTTTCTCCATGCCCAGGGCTCGAACCCAAGACCTCTGGTTAAGGGTGAAACACCCACCAGTGCACCACAACCCATGTTGATGATTTATTGAATTATTAATATTACATGTGCTATAATTTTGTGAAAAGAATAATATTCAAAATCTGATCAGAAAATCCCACATTTGTAAGTTGTGATCTTGGCAAATAAAACCACAACTTATTATTGAATTTATCAAAAATAGATAGTCATGGGGCATAACATGGACAAATATTCAATGATACTATAGAATAATACAATTAATTCTAGTCAATCATTGATAAAAAAAAAGAATGCTTAAATCTAAATAAACAAGAGGGACAGTAACCCATTCCCTATTCTTTAATAGTTGAAGTAGTTGTGAGTTGGTAAGATCTTAAAAATAAAAATTTTGCATTCAATCAAATTCCCACTCATCATTCATAATATTTTAGTATTTTCTTAACTATTCTAAAGGGTAGGCAGGAAATAGTATATTTTTATGGACAACATATTTTGACATCATCATATATTATGTATTATTTTTTTAAAAAGAAAATATTTGTCTATATATTTATTTTAGATATGTGGTGTCTTGAATTTAGGTTTGATTAATTAAATTTTGTTTAAGTTGTATGCCTATGAAGTACATGCATTTTTTATCTGACTTTTAGATGAAATTGTTGAACTTCAGTCATTTTTATTTGAACTACAATCATATGTATCTTAACTTCAACCACATGAAAATTCATATATTATATTTGAAGTTGTCCTGATATAAGACATATGCAAAAAAAAATCTAAAAATTGTACACAAATTAATTAAACGGAGAAGGGTTTAAAATGCCCTTCGACTATTCGAATTGGTATAAAAAAATTACCCTTCATCCATTTTTCGGCCCTAAATGCCCCCGACGTCAACATTGGGCTCAAAATACCCCCGAAATTAACCATTTGGCTCATATTTGTCCTTACTTTTAATAGCTCCCTAAAGCAAAATTATTATATATTTATTTATTATGTTACCTAATCCGATTAGTCCAAATTTAAGTCTATCTCAAATAAATAATAAAAAACCACATATAATTCATATTTTGATTGATACGTTTGAAAATAATATTTAAAAAAGTTATTAATTTCATGATAATTTTCTATTGACCTATTTTATATGAATACCCAACTTATTCTAACCCAACCCATAACTTGAGATTCATCTGAAATTTGTGTTTGAATGTCCATCTAAAAAATAAATATATTTTTATAAGTACAAAATCTTCTATTAATTATCTAATTGTCTTGTTTATTCCCTTTTTTTTTTAATCTCTTGTTCTTGATTAGAATATCAGATACTCAAACTTGTAAAAAACTTACATGTTCATATTCTTTTAATTTATATTATCATCACGGTGAGGTGGGGTGGGAATTAAAGAAAATTATTTTTATTTGTTTATTTTGAATTTTGGGTACACACAAACGAAAAAAATGTTATTAAAGTATGTTGTATTGAACTAATTATTCTTATATGAGTATCCTCGTTATTTTACTTCTTTTTTCTCCCTTGTTTTGTCATAAGTTTAAAAAATTAAAATTTAAAATGACATATAATATCCAAAAAGAAAAAAAAAAGTGAAGGGATTAAAAATAGTTTATTTTTAATTTTAGGAAAATAAAAAAATTAGGGGTAGGTTGGTGGAAGGTGAAGGAGACAGGAGGTGGGGGTTGAAGAAATATTGAAGAAACAAATTATAAGAATATGTGGCTACTTTTCTCATTATCTTATATTGTATATACACAACCATAGCCCATAGAGTCCTAACAATTGCTATCTTAGGCCTCATTTATTTTCATTAAGATTAAGAGGTCTGAATCTAAATACACATCTGAATATTAAGTTTTGCAGTAAGATTTGAGTTTTTTTATCTGAATACACATCAGAATATTAAGATGTGGTCTTCAAATCTAAACACTAAATATAATGCTGTTTGTTTTCAATATCTAAATGTGAAAGATGAAATTGAACATTATACTAATAAAATATTATAAAATTTTCATTTCAACAAAATATATCATTTTTGATATAAAAAGAAGTTTTAAAAGTTTTAATAATCATGATTTGGAGTACTATTTTTTCATTCAAAAATCTTGATAATAACAATACACCAGAAATATTATTGCAACCAGTGTTCTTGACACACATCAATACAAGAAAATTATTAATATTAAAAAAACTACTTGAAAAGGATTTATGAAAACTTACCAATTGGAAAAGATGGTGTTTGATTGAGAAAAGTGAGAAAGAAAGTTTTTAATTATGAGATAAAAAGGCATGCCCAAAACAAAGAAACTACAATTTATTATTTGATAACTTATCAAATGAGTCTTAATGTTGTTAAGAGTCTCCTACAAATCTGATTCGTTCAGACCTCTTCAGACCCATTAAGAGGTTTTTAAAAAAATAAGACAAATGAACTTAATGGGTTGAATCTGAATGATTCTGATTCTGACCTGAAAACCAAACACACTTAATGAGCTCAATCTGAATTATTAAGATTCAGACCTTCATTAAGTGCAAACAAATAAGACCTTAGTCTTCTGTGTTAGAATATAGTTAGGACTCTCCTATACATGTGGCGGCTAGGTTAATCCTTGTCACTAATATGATGACTTGTATCTTCATCAGGGGTGTCCGGGGAGGGCGTAAATTTTTTTTTTTGAAAAAACAGATTTTTTTATAAAAAGAAGTTCGAGATAGGTTGGTGGAAAGTGGGGGAGGGATATTTTTTAAAAAAAAATAAAATTTAAGGGTTGGTTGGTGGAAGGTGGGGGTGCCTGTGGAAAGGGGTAAATCCATATTTGCCCATATTATATTTGGATGGATTGTAATCCAAATCATTTTTTTTTCAATCCATATTCAACCATCCAAATCCGATCATGTCCAACCATTTGTCACCCCTAGGCACAATTATGTATTATGCCTTTTATATGTGTAGTGACGAGCATATATGCTAAAAATACCAATGTTATAATGTTATACATAGTATATGGGTGTTATATACATACATGATTTATGTATTCCTTTGTGTCCATGACTATTTTGAGCACCCTACCATATATATTACTCTCCCGTTTAAAAAAATTGACCTAATTTAACTTAGATCAAAGTAAAAAAAAAAGTATTTTTCAATCTTGTGGTTCTAAATTAAAGTTATGTCAAATGTATCAAAATGTCCTTTAATCTTGTGACTTTAAACATACCGCGTGAAAAGTGGAAGTTAAAGTGTTGCCAAAAATACAAATGGGTCATTCCTTTTGTAAAAAGAAAACTAAGTCATTCTTTTTTAAATAAAGAAAGAATGTACTACAATAGTATAATACAAGCCACAAAATGGCTACCAGGTCAATCAACATTAGTCTTAAAGGAAATAACTGGAGAAAGAATTGACATTTCTGAATTGAACATGAGCTTTTTGACCAGTACAACTATAACATTTTCCAGAAGCAAGATATGAGGTTGAAATTTTATGGTTCACAAAACTGAATGGATGTCCATCAACTCGCTTTCTGGATTTGGCATCTACTTAGCTAAATCTAACTAAATACGAGAAGTGTACATGGCGAGCTAAATTTCTCTACTCAGTAATGCCGAGGGAAACCTTGAATTTGCCAACCAGATGCGGTAATGTCTTTATGCTATCTTGAATTGACTGGTCTACGCATGATTCCATATCCTTCATGGCGTCGCTTTTGTTCTTCTGGAGTTTAGCGGCCTCAAACTTGTCCTGGCAGACCATTAGTGACCTGTTCATCTTTTCCTGCAGTCGAGAAATTACAATAAGCAATGCTTGATCAAATGATGAATTAATAAACCCATTATTCGTTTGATCAAATGGCTGCAGAATATCACACCAATAAATCTGCTGAATCTTTTCAGCAAACGACTTTAGATAATTAGACACCAATGTCAATTAAACACAAGATCACATCCTCCTCCGTGGAGATATGAGGAAGATACACGAGGGGGAGTAATATCTCGGCCAAGGACGGGTTAATTTGAACAAGCCAAAAGAAGGATGGGATCAGCCAGCCCACTTTTACAAGGCTAGCCACCCCATGTTTGCAATGTTAACTTCAGGAACAAGTCGTAAGTTCAACCAGAACAATCATGCTAATGCAAGTGGATAGTACCCCTAAATATCCCAAAGGACATGAAAATCATCAAAATGAGAAATGAGTTGTTTTTTTTTCCAGAGGCAATATGCTATTGAGATCTGGTTTATATTTCATTTTATTGCAGCAACTTTCTCTTACAGATATCAATTAAGATAAAGCTGAAATGTAGAGAGGCTGTTTACGATAGATCCCCAGTTCTCGAATAGAAAGCCCCAACTGGAGATGGAATTTCAGAACCTAAACAACTCAGTTGAGAGCTCCGTGACTGGTTCAAGGGAAGGTCAACTAATGATAAGTGAAGCATATAGAAAATAATGGAGAAAAGACCAATAGTGACCACAAATAGAACGATAAACATATTCCAATCTATACTGATTGAAAATAACTCCAAAAGTTTAATAAGAAATTGATGGGTAAATAATATATAAAAATTATTATTGCAGCAGAGGACAAGGAAACCTTCACTTTGTGCTCCAAAAGATATTACTTCTAAGCAACCCAATTCTTTTCAAATGGCAAGAGCAGATGGAGGAATCTAATCTTACTAAAGAAGTAATAAAGGACCGTGTCCATGCATTGTAGAACAAACACACCTCAAAAAAGTTTCAGTTATAAGCAGAAATAAAAACAACCCTCAAATTGACGACTACAGTCTTACACGGCAATGCAGGATCCTGAATCTACAAGCTACAACCCTAAATACTATATTCACCCAAATTATCCAAGCATCTCCGACAAAGGCTCCCAGCCTCTCACCCTCTTCTTGAAAACAAAATCAAAAGCTTTCAACTAACTATTTTCTTTCTTCCATCTTTTGGTTTTTTTTTTTGCTTTGGAATAAAGAGAGAGGACAAACTTATATCGGAACAACCTAATATGACTTGATCACTCCTCACATACATTAAAGGAATACAGGTTTAAACACAAATTACTATCCACCACTAAAACAAAAAGGGAACAATCAAACACATAGCACCAAAATTCGGACCTTGCTCCAATCTATCTGGTAAAATGGAAATAATTGCCCACCAAGATGAACAGAAAGAGAAGTCGTCTTCCCTTACAAATGCTATAACTCTTACTTGATATAACATTGACAATGTTGTCGACCTTAATTACTTAAAAATGTCAGTAAAGTAATATTCCTATACCCTATCATTCACTTTGTTGATTTATCATATGTAACTACTTTTACAACAAGTTGACCAAGAGAAAATGATCCACAAAAGATATTTACCCCATGGAAAACACTCCTGAATCCAACTCTTCCCCATCATATAAATGGACCTTTATTTCATAACCCATTCCTCTGAATTTCTTCTACAACAAGTACGTACTTTCCCTAACTTGTTCTCCTTTCATCCAAACACTTTTTCCATATTGTTGTCGATCTTGAATACTAAAAAGTATCTCCAAAACACTATCCTTATAGCCTAAACTACTACATCAATCATTTTCACCTATTTTTACACCTAACTATACACAGGAAAACAATAAACAGACTGATATTCCCCTGCAAACATTTTCTTTCACAAATTTATCACAAACATTTTCATGATAAATATATATTTTCATTCATTCCAAATCTTAAATATATTTAAAATCATGGAAATATAAGCATGTAAGCACAATAACTTTGAGTCTTTGACACTGCACATCTAGACACCTCAAACTTAGTCTCAACTGGCAACTAAACACTCCAACTCGTGGTGTGGCACAAATTATAATATTTTTTTTGAAAAAAATCAGTTTTTTACCTGAAAATCGGCCATTTCACTCTCAATAAAATTCTGAGCTTTAAGAACAGGAACACTGCAATACTCAACACAATTGTCTATATCCTCTTGTTTTTTCCTTCTATCAAAGCATTCATAGGCACATTTGAAGTAAGCTTGCTGCAAATTTCACCATGAAACAAAAAAAATTAGCATCAAACACAGTTGTGGTTATTCATAATTTTGAAGACATTGTTGAAAAACCTGAAGAGTAAAATGGACATGATCTTGAACACCAGAGAGTTGTGTTTGTGCGGCTGTATTAACTTCGTTGATTTTCTGCCTAATTCTTTCTGTAATAATTCTCTCTTCAGCTGCAGCTATGGCATCCATCTTTTTATCTGAACGATTTTTGTGAATTTTTGGGGATTTAGGGTTTATGATAACTACTATTGGGGTTTATTAAGGATTGCTTGGAGAAAGGGAAACAAAATTGGTAAAAATAATATATGTCATTAATTATGAAAAAAAGAAGTGCATTGGAACAAAAATATGGAAACAAATTAAACTTTTTAAGGATAAAGTAGTTCATGACTCGAGACAAAAACAATTTAAACAAAAGAATGTAATGGAAGTATAGAAAATAATCAATATCTCTAATAAATAAAAATAGGGAAAAGGGTCAAAAATATCCTCCAACTCTGATTTATTGTTTAAATTTACCTTCACCGTTAAAATGGAGATAATTTTACCCCTTCCGTTACTAATTTCATCGAATTTACCCCTCATTAGACGGATTGACCCAAAGTGACTCAAAATTTTTTTAAAAAAAACTTATTCCTTATTTTAACCCAATAATCCAATTCCATTTAAAATAACCCGATCCATTATCCCAAATCTCCTCTACCCATTCTCCCAAATTTCCTTCATTCTTTCCTATCAGAAGCTAAGTCAAAGAACAGATTGATGAGTTGAAGAAAAGACAACCTAGTTTCTCCTTCAGAATTCATATTAATCGTTGTTAAGATATCGAATTGAACAAATCTTCTTCGATAATTGTCTTTCTATAACACTTAGTTATTGATTACGAGTTATTATACTCGATCACACTAATTTTGGCGAAGGAATTGATGAACTTAACTTGTTTACGTAGGGAATGACACTACTGATGTATCTGCTTCCATGAAAGGGATAAGGCTTTGAAATATGGTACTTGCAACCCAACATCATCACAGAAAGCATCATTCTTTGTTTCGATCTACTTGATTGCCTTTGGAACTTGTGGTATCAAACCTTGTGTCTCTTCCTTTGGGGCAGATCAATTTGTGCTACAGTTCTGGAGACCATTAGGCTTGACATGATAAGGATGAAGAACTACTATGACCTGGAATACGTTCCTCTGAGCATCTTCTGGCAATTGTTCCTCAATACTTCTTTATCATCCCATTCTGAGCAATTGAAGAAAATCCCTAGAGGGAAATGGGTTGGGTTATTTTAAATGGAGTCGGGTTATTAGGTTAAAATAAGGAATAAGGTTTTTAAAAAAAAATTCGGGTCAATTTGGATCAATCCGTCTAATGAGGGGTAAATTTGATGAAATTAATAACGGAGGGGTAAAATTAACTTTATTTTAACGGCGAGGATAAATTTAAACAATAAATCAAAGTTGGAGGGTATTTTTGACCCTTTATTGCAAAAAGGACAAAAATAAACAAAAAAGTAAAAAAGTTAGGGGACAAAATGTTAAAATAAATTAAACTTATTACTTTTTAGTCTAAGAATAATTAGTTAATATTTTTGCATTTAAAATTTTTTTATAAGAAATGGGAGCCAAAAACACTAATTAATAATACGTTGATTGCTTGTTGCATATGAGGAAAAGTGAGCATTTTTAGGTATGACAATGGGGTGAGGCAGGATGAGGCAAAAATTTTAATTTGTTCCGCCCGGTTTTGCATAATATTTTTTTTCATTTTTAACTCGCGTCAAACCTACCCCACATGAATCCACTTCGAATTAATTTTAAAAATACCCACTTCAATTCGCACGACATCACTCCTAAAGAAGGGAAATTGAATGTTATAAGGTCTACATCTCAAAAGTCATTCTCTTACAGCAACGGAAAAGATTTCTCCGGTAACGGCTAGTCAAAGGAAAGCTCAGACATGAGACTCTCCCTTGACCGCCTTGGTCAAAAGACCGCCAGAGCCCAGACCCACCAGACCCGAACGATTTCCCCCCCCCCAAATCTTTAACAAGAACAACAGGAGTACCAATAACCAGGGACAAAATACCTACTCCGATGAGCAATCGAGCTACAAGAGCACTTTGGGTTTTCGATCCCAAAACTTCATCAAAGGCAGAATTAAACTGCAACCAAGGAAATATGAAATAATTAATGGAAGATCTGTTGTCAACTTTACCAAGGAAGAACACGACCTCCTAGTCGATACTTGCAAATGGACTCTGGTGGGGAAATTCGAACGAAATCGCCCACAAATTGATAAAATTAGGGCAGATTTTGCAAAATTGTATCAACCAAAGGTCATCTGAAAATTGGGGCAAAAGATGGGGAAAAATATGTTTTCGTCGATGCTGAAAGTGAAGAAGACTACAACACTATAGCTTCCTGCAACTTCATTCAGTTAAGTGGATATCATTCGATAAAAATTCAAAGATGGACGACAAATTTCAAACCAAACAAAGAGACGACTTTAGCTTCAGTGTGGATCAATTTACTAGACCTCCTATGGCACTACTATGAATGGGAAGCTCTATGTAGAATTGTGGAACCAATTGGAACCCCTATTGTCATGGACAAAGAAACTCAATCAAAGACGAGACCCACAATGGCCAAGATGAGTGTGGAAATAGACCTTATGAAGACTTTGATTACTGAAATTCAAGTGACAATAAAGAGCTCAGAAGGACAAACGGAAGCATTCAATCAGAAGATTGAGTACGAAAGTATCCCTGAATTTTGCATCCATTGCAAAATCCAAGGGCATACACATGAGAAATGTGAGAACGTGCATCAAATTTATCAGCAACCAAAACAAAATCTCAACAGAGCAAATATTAAAAAAGTTGAATCCCAAAATGAAAACAACAATAACAAGCATAAAATTGATGGACCATGCAAAATCCAAGTGTCATGGTTGAAACTTCTTCTGATAATCAGAGCTTGCTTCAGCTAAAAGAGATGCATATGGATATGAATTGCTAAGAAGATCTAGAGGCATGTACAATTGAATAGAAGAGGGATGGAAACAAGTGGAAATAAGAAAAGAAAAGGGAAAAACAATGAGAAGGAGACTAACTGGATGAACCTACACATAAACAAGATAGAGGAAAAAAATCTTTGGACGTTACCAGTAGCAAACATGAGAACAACATGTTCAATCACCTTGATGTACAAGAGATGATGGACTTAATCATTGAGAATAATGAGTTGAACAAGAACAAGGATCATGAGCATGAAAACGAACAGAACAGTTTGTTTGTTAACAGAAGTACAAGATGGGAAAAGTATCGACAAAGCAAGACGAATGGAAAGAAAAAGGATAAGAGTGAAAGGCACCATCACAATTTAAGAGTCAGGAAAGCTAGAAAAGAAGTACAACCTTATCTAGAGAACATAGAAAAGCAAATTCAAAGCAACAAAGAAGATGTTAACATCAATGAACCAAATCTCCTCAAAGACATTCCGACTAAAAAACAAAGGTTCAAAGGCAAACTTCACATCCCTAAGGAGTTAATTTGGAAAGAGTTGTACAAGGCTCGAAAAGTGAAGCAGAGCAAACATGGCCTCCACTAACCGTTGCTAAGACGGATCACCCACTAAATCTCAATGATCAAAAGGCTGATTTGGGAGAAGTAGATGTGAGAAATTTAGCTCAAACCCTGGACCCACACCCACTTGACCCTAGCAATAAGATAACAACATTTCAGGTGAATAACTCTCAAGAAATGGACTATGACACTGGAGAAGGACACAACCAGGATATGTTTATGAAATGTCAAGATAATGATCTACAAACTAGATCATTATCGAATGGTGAATCCAATAGCGGAAATCGATTATGCAAACTAGAGGACCTTATGAAGACGGGGAAACAAGAGCAACATAGTATTGCCATCTTCAACAATCTATCTCCGAGGAATCATAAAAACATTGGAGATAGTCAACTCTACAACAGAATTGCAAAAGATTTCTCGGAGGATGCTCAAAACTTACAAAATTCTACCCCGAAAGTTTCTGATTGTTAGTACAATTTCTTTTAACATCAGAGATATAGGATCAAAAGGATCTCTTGAGAGACTTCAAACGTTGAAACATAAATACCATTTGCCTCGCATCTTCCTACAGAAACCTATGGTAGATAGTGGAAAATGGATAAATATAAAAGAAAGCTTGAAATGCACCATGTTTTTTACAATTGCTCCAAAAAAATTTGGTTTTTCTGAACCAATGACATCAACATTATTATTCTTTAAGACAAAAACAACATGTCCACATCAAACTAAGTCATAATAGTTGTCTTTATTTCATTCTCACTATTGTATATGTTAAATGCTCAGGGGATTTGAGAAAGGAATTATGGACATACTTAAGAACCATTGCTGCGAATCTCCAAGACCCCTGGGAGTTATTGGCAACTTCCATGTGATCATCAATAGAGAAGAAAGAATTGGAGAGAGACACATATTGGAAGAGAGTATTGATTTTATTGAATGCCTCAATGAATGCGGTCTGCAGGATGTTGGATTCACATGTTCCAAAGTGACATGGTGTGACAACAGAGACCCTCCAAACACCATCAGGAAAAGACCTGGATAGACTAGTCTTTAACACCAGTTGGTTTGATGCCCTTAACAATACCTCAGTTACTCATTTATCTAGATCTTGCTCCGACCATGCCCCCTTTTTATTAAATATCCTCCATGAAAACATTCAAGGCATCAAGCACTTCAAGTTCCTTATTTCTGGACTGAAAATCTAGACTTCCAAAATACTATGCATAATAGTTGGGATGTTCATATCCACGGTATCCCTCTATACATTCTCCAACAAAAGATCAAAAACACTACGAAAACTCTTAGTACCTAGTCCAAAAACACTTCTGGAGATACTTATGAAGAGCCTAAAAGATTGGAGACCTTGATTAGGGAACTAGATGATACTTGTCTCACTAATAATACTCTTGAAAATAGGCGTGAACTCTCCAAACGCAAAGCTGAATTCATAAGATATCTCAAAATTTAAAATTCTATCTTGAGCCAAAAAACTAGAGTTAAGTGTTTCAATTAGGGGATGCCAACACTACCTATTTCCATGTCATTATCAAAGATAGAAGAAAGAGCTTGACTATTAGAAGGATCGAGACAAGAATAATAATCGGTTGGAAGGAAATGAAACTATTGTGGAACGGGTCGTAAACTTCTATCAGAACTTGTTTGCCCGTTAACCTAGCGCATGTGACTACAGTGCTTTTAATTGCATAGAGAGTTGTGTCTCGGATGATGATAACAATATGATAAATGTTATTCCTTCTTTACAAGAAGTTACTGACATAGTTTTTTCAATTGATGTCAATAGCTCTCCGGGGTCTGATGGGCTAAGTGGGATGTTTACCATAATTGTTGGAATATTATTTCCAGTGATGTTCATAATGCAGTTAAAGCCTTTTTTAGGAGGGGCTATTCTCACAAAATTTTACACACACACTTGCATTGTCATTGTCCCCAAAATAGATTACCCCCAAAGCTTTTCAGACCTCAGACCCATTAGCCTCTACAATGTTTCTTCAGAAATCATCTCCAAAATCATTAACTTCAAAATTTCCAGTGTTCTTCCTAAAATCATCTCCCAAAACCAAAGTGGTTTCATAGAGGGGAGGTTCATCTCTGAAAATATTCTTCTTTCTCAGAAGATTATTAGTGGTATGCACAAACCTAACAGGGGAGGCAATGTAGTTATAAAACTTGATATGACTAAAGTGTATGATACAATTTCTTGGAGTTTTTTTGGGACAATTCTAAAGAAACTAGGCCTTAATGACCAGTAGGTCAATCTCATCCACAACTATATTTCTCATAACTGGTACTCTGTATTTATTAATGGAAGAAGACATGGGTTTTTTCAATTTGAAAAGGATCTTAGACTGGAGATCCTCTTTCCCCGTCTCTCTTTATTCTTAATGCTGAAATTTTATCTCTAATGATGACCAATCCTCATAATACTATTGATTATAATAGTTTCTATATGAAAACTAACTGTCCTACAGTTAATCATCTTTGTTTTGTAGATGATAACATTCTCTTCTGCAATCGGAACAAGAGATCCATGTGAATGGTCCTGAATACTTTGGCTACTTATGAAAAGATCTTTGGACAACTCATCAATAATTTTTTGAGGAATCATAAGACTAAATTAGTCACAATCAATAGGATGAAAAGAATCATTGGAATGAGATATCAACAGTTTCACATCAAGTATTTAGGGTGTCCTTTGACCACATGTAGGAAGAAAATAGAGTATGTTATTCTGATATAGTGATCAAAGTGGTAGGAAGGATTAGAGGGTGGTATACTAAGCTCCTCTCCATTGGTGGGAGGGCTATCCTTATTAGACATGTTTTACTAGCTCTTCCAATTCATTTACTTGCTGCTATTAATCCTCCAAAGAGAACTTTGGAGCTCATTGAGAAATTGGTGGCTAGAGTTTTTTGGTCAGGCCAAGATAATGGTAATAAGCATCACTGGGCAGGATAGAAGAGCCTTTGTTACCCCTACAACGAAGGAGGTGCCAATTTCAGAAGCCTGACTGATACTTGCAAAACTTTTAGAGCAAAACAATGGTGGAACATGAGAACGACTAATTCTTGTTGGAGCTCATTCATGTTAGCTAAATATTGTGATAGATTTCACCCAACTACCACAAGCTGGAACAAAGGGAACTTTCATATTTGTAAATATACTTGTGACATCAAAGAGGAAATGGAGCGGTATATAGTATGGAATATTGGTAAAGGAGAAGACTCCTTTTGGTTTAATAATTGGTGCTCTCTTAGACCTATCTACAAAGCACTCAAGACCGAAGAACATCTGAATAATATTAAGTTGAAGGTCTTTATTCATAATTCTTGGAACTAGAACGATCTCAATACTCAGCTCCCCGAGAACATTAAAATGGTGCTCAAATCCATAGAAATCAAGATAGGTAGCAATATTAATGACAAAGCCATCTGGAGCCTATCTAACTCGGGAAAATTTAGCATTGGTTATACTTGGAGGTTTATCAAGCAGAAATGATATCCAAATCCAATTTATTGCAACCTGTGGCAAAAATATGTTCCTTTTAAGATGTCCTTCCTTTTGTGGAGAGTTATTAGTAACAAGCTATCGATCGACAACAGGGTTGTAAGACTTGGGATTACTCTCAACCCATAATGTTACTGTTGCAGCCTTTTTACCACAAGAACTGAGCATGAAGATGTCAATCATTTATTCTGTCAAGAGGACCTAGCTAGGAAGATCTGGAGAAAGTTTGCAGGCCCCTGGGAATTGGATTTAGAAGTGACAACCTCAATATGATCCTACTAAGTTGGTGGAACGACAAATCTAACAACCCTATCACCAATTTCATTTTCCAAGAACCTACATTCGATTTGAGGGGACTAAGTCCTCACTTAATAAATTGGTACTAATATCACAAATTGTATTGTCAGGTTATCAAGAAAAAATTTAATAAAGTCAAAATTAATGACAATTGGAGCAGTATTTGTCAAGCTTGTGATGTGGTTGTGCAATACAATATAAGTATTCCAGTGGCATGGATCAAACCTCCTCCATTTAGAGTCAAACTATATAGCGATGGTAGTTGCATAGAGGGGCAATGTGAAGAAGAGTGAATCATCAGAGATCAAGAGGGAAACTTCATTTTTGCCTACACTATATCCCTAGGAGTTGGAACTAGCAACATTGCAGAAGCTGGGGCTATGATTTTTGGACTGAAATGATGTGTTGGAAAAGATTTAGATATTGTGATAGGTGAAACTGATTCTCTGCTTCTAGCCAAGTGTTCCAGAAAAGAGTGGAAACCTCCTTAGAAAATCTACAACCAAATAAAAGAAATACATAAGATGATTGCTTCAGAGAAGCAAATAGACCAGCGGACAATCTAGCAATGCTAAGTCATAAAGTTGTGGGAGTGAAGACCTTCAATCTCTTCTGTGAACTTCCCAGTAACATAAGAGGTCTGGTCTATATGGACAAATGGAGCTTACCAACATTTTGGAGTAAACCGGCAAAACTTGCAAACATCATATATGATCCTCCTTGATCTCCAAACCAATTATCTCTTGTTTTGCGTAAGAATAGAGTGTTAGTCTCATCTTTATGATCTTGTATAAGTTTGGGATGCAAAACTCAAATTGTAACTTTTTGCACATCAATGATCAATGGACTTTTAATTATAAGAAAAAAAACCACGCCGGTCCGACGTCCGCGCTGCCCATTGTTATTCCGAAGCATCATATATTACTAAAAGCATGAACAAAAAAAGTTTAATGTTAAATTACGGTTTTACTCCTTTTATAAATTAAATTGTTATAAAATATTTAAATATTGGGAAATACACAAGTACCCCCTCAACCTATGCCCGAAATCTCAGATACACACTTAGTATAGTATAAGGGGTCATTTGGTACAAACATTGATAGTGCAGGGATTAGTAATGCATGATTAGTAATGCAGGGATTAGTAATGCAAGATTGATAGTGCATGAATTATTTTTTGTCAAGTGTTTGGTTCACTACTTTCCACTTAATTTTGTGTTTAATTTATAATTCTACAAAAAAAAATTCTTTTCTATTATACCCTTGCGTTATTATGAGTGTTTATTTTATGTAACTGGTCAAGGTAGATAACCACCGGATCGGATAATTTTTTTAAAGAATTATTTATTCCATTTAATTAGTTAAATCAAATACATATATATAAAATTGTTATTAATTTTAAGGTATGATGTACCACTAAGAAGATCAGTGATGGCACAATGTATTTCTAATTTTTTGTGGGTTAAGTATATATCTTAAACTTAACATAGATTTAAGACTACTTAAATTGTTAATACCTAAAGTTTATTTTTATTTTTATTTTTAAAACAATAGTTCAAGTGGGTAATTGACAAATTATCTTGAATATAAAAAAATCAAGAAAAAATGGAGAAAAAATATTAGTAAAATCATTAAATTACACCAAACAAATTTTGGAGAATTAAAAAAGAACATTTATAACCACTCTAATATAAATAAAAAGGAAATTAAATTACAAAAGAAATTTAAAAAAAGAATAAAGGGTTAGTTTAGTCATTTAGGGATCTTATCCAAGGTTTAACAAACCTTGGATTAGTTATCCCTCCATTTCCAATGGATAAGATAATACCACATATGATGAATAAGCAATCCATGTATTAAATTAAATGAAGTAACCAAACAATGTATTAGTTGGATTAAATTTTAATCCATGGATTATTCTACCTAATACCGCCTACCAAACGGGTCCTGAGTGTGTCTCTGAGATTTCGATCATAGGTTGAGGGGGTACTTGTGCATTATTCCTTAAATATTTGATTGTATAAATTTAATCAAATGTTAATGACTTTTAGACTTTCTAAGATTAATTCCTAATTAAATATCTAATGAATTAATATTTATCATCTATAATCTATATGTATATAATAATTAGAATATTCTTTTTTTAAAAAAAAAGTTTTTACCTAAATTGCTATACTTTTTCTCTTCTTATAAATTTTTCCTTAACCCCTCTCGTGAATAATATAATTTATGTGGATAAAGTATTATCCTTTATGATAAATAAGAAATTTAATAATTTAAAGAAGGGTGCAAATTTAAATTCGTTGATGCTTAATTACATAATAAGAATTTCTACATTGTTTGTTAACTTTAAAATTTTTTTCATATTCTTCATTTATTTATTATTATTTTCTAATTACTTATTCAATGTTAATACTCTTAATATTCATAACTCTCATCTTTTCATATTAATAAACTCCAAATATTTAGACTAAAATTTTAACATAACTTTTGATATTCTGTAACGACCTGTTTAGTCGTTTTGAGCAGCAGATTTTATTTCTGGAAAATTGGCTGAGGAAACGGACCCCACGACGGAACGTCACAGGCACGACGGACCGTCGCAGGGTCTCGTTTCAGCATACTTAGAAATTCTGAAATTGGGTACTGAAAATCGACTCTCTGTAATCTGTGACGGACCTGCAGGACGTGCCGTCACATCCACGACGAGCCGTCGTAAGCTCCCGTTGCAAAACACTTCAACTCTTGAGAAATTGGTACGGGAAACGAGTCTCTGACCGTCAGGA
>NC_028644.1:4379087-4404675 GCF_001406875.1 Solanum pennellii | reverse complement strand
TTATTTAATGAGTTTAAGTCTTCCGCATTATTTTCTGTTGATATATGTTAAAATGATAAGGGTTAGATTGGTTGGTTCGCTCACATAGGAGGGAAATTGTGGGTGCCAGTCGCGGCCCCGGTTTTGGGTCGTGACATATTCCTTCTATTCTATCTATATAAATTTAATTTCTTTATCATACGAAACTCCTACCAAAATTATCAGGCTATTATTTTTATTCCATAGTTAAAGTAGATGAAAAAGACTTTTGAATTTTGATAGGATATGAAAGGAATTGATAAGAACTCAGAGAGTTATGTACTATTTTTGTACTTATTTTTTCATTTATATATACATCAGTCTCAGAAGAATAATGTCTATTGTATTTTTTTCTTGAATCTGTTTCTTTTTGTCTTTTTTCTTCTTCTATTAGACTTCTTAATTTAGTTTTCTATGAATGTTTTATTGTCGTAAGTCTTTATTTTTATTTTGTAATTGTTACATTTTATTATTCATTACAATTTACATATATATTTCCATGAAATTTTAGTAACTCTAACGTATCTATAAAAAAAATCACATGAAACACACGTGTGAAGCACGTGCTCAGAAACTAGTTTTATCTAAAAGCTAACATGCCTAGTACCTAACTCTTTCGTCACTTCCCTGTTGGGCATATCGAGTAAATAGTACTCCCTCCATTTTATATTAACTTAAACTTTGAGGTGTTTCACACTCTTAAGAAAAGTAAATTAAGACATAAACTGAACCTAGTTTTCTATTTTTACTCTTATTAATCATTGTCAAATTTATAATTAAGATAACTAAATATTAATTAATCACTAATTTCAATACTAACTAATGAAGGGTAAAATTGAAAGAACAATCTAAAAGTTAGGAGTGTGCAAAAATTGAACCGGCAGATAAACCAAACCGAAAAAAGTGTAATTGGGTTTTTAATGGGTTTCTAAAAAAAATTATTGGGTTATTGATTCGGTATTGATTTTTACTATTGGGTTATTAGGTAAACCGATAATCAACAAGACGGTAATAATTTATTATTTTATCCTTTCTAATTATTAAATATTAATAAATTTAATATATAATTAGACACTATAACTATATCAAATTATTAGTACTCTACCAACTTCACACTAGGCCGCTTTGCTAGTTATTACTGTTTACTCAAAACCTAAAGATTAAAGTAAGGGGTTCACAATTGTAACTATTTGATTTTAGTTTTAGTTTTAGTCTTGTTGGACTATTTTATATCAGTTTTAGTTTGTAATTGTAGGTTTTAGCATTTGCAAGTTTGTACAGCTCCGTAATTTTAATTAACACAAAAAATTTATACTATATTTTGGTGGTAACATGTAATCATAGCCTTCGTACTATATTTTCTCTTATTGATGCAATTTCTCATTATTTTTCTTGTTTTACTATATTAAAGCATTTAGAGAAGTGAGATGACATATAATATTTTACTGAAATTTTCTTATTGGGTAATCGAAAATTGAACCAATAATGATCAAAATTCGATAAATCAAAATCGATAAAAATATCTTATTGATTGTTATTGGGTTAGCATGTTTAAAAACCAAAATTGATAAATCAAATAGATAATACATAAAACCGAACAAAACCGACCGATACATACCCCTACTAAAAGTAGTCTTGAAAACTGAACAATTAAGTTAATTTAAAAAATGAAACATGCCTCAAAAATTAAATTAATATGAAATGGAGGGAGTATAAATTTTGTGGGTGTTTGGATAGTTAATTCATAATGGGGTGGGTATTTGGAACAGTTTCCTTAAAAATAAAATAAATTGTGAATCCGCTTTTAAGATCAAGATACATATCCTCGGATCCGGCTCCTCTCCATTTCTCTTCTCTCCATTTTTCTCAAGTTCTAGTTTGGATTGGAGACACGTGTCATAGTTTAGAATTAATGGTTAAGATCCGATTGATTAAAATAAAGTCCTAACCATAGCTATTTACTTCCATATATTTATATATTTGCTTCTTAAATATTTTTACAATCCAACAATTCTAGATTTACATTATATTTTTTCTAAATATATTTAAAAGAATCTCTTTTCTTAATTACTTAAGTAATTTTTTGCTGATTTTTTATATAATATAATAGCATAAATCCTAAAATGAAACAGTTCATATTATATGGATTGATAGAAACCCATCATATAAATAATATTAACATTTAAGTGATCACCACTAAAAAAATCTTAGTTAAATACATTTTTTTTCCAGCTTTTAAATAGTTTCAGTCGACCGAACTTTTCTTAATTATATTTATAAGTTGTGGCCATTAATAGCCCTTTATTTATATGATTATTAATGTGACATATAAGAAATTGGTGATACAAAATTATAATCTATAGAGTCAGTTCAAAAGTAAAAAATAGCAAAAAATTACTTTAAGTAATTAAGAAAAGAAATTCTTTTAAATATATTTATTAAAAAATATAATATAAATCTAGAATTGTTGGATTGTAAAAAATATTTAAAAAGCAAATATATTAATATATGGAAGTAAGTAACTATGGTTAGAACTTTATTCTAATCAATTAAATCTGAACCATTAATTCTAAACTATGACACGTGTCTCCAATCCAACCTAGAACTTGGGGAAAATGGAAAAAAGAGAAATAGAGAGGAGCCAGATCCCATATCCTTCCGTTAATTCAAAATGTATATACACCCTACAAATTAGATGATAAAGACATCAATATCATAAAAATAAAAAGAAGGATATTAAATATCCTTTATAATAATTTAAAGGTACATTTATTTTTTTTCTCTTTAAAAAAAAGATATGGATTCTTTTCGAACATCAAAAATTTTAAAAAGTGGTACTTTGTCAAAATGACCAAAAGTAATTTGGACATGATGGATTTTTATTTTACTTTTTTTTTTTGGAAAAGAGAAGTGCAAACCTCAAATGGGAAGGAAGAAACATGAACTTGTTACTAGCTCAATCGCTCTATTCATATTTACTTCTATATTATTTTAAAGTGAAAAAGGATAAATATATTTCAAATTTTAAAAATGATATGTCAATATTCTCCGTTATACTTTTGTTCATTAGAGTCCTTGTCGTTTAATAATCGCTGGTCATTTGCCCCTCCCACAAACTGCACACTCTTTTTGTGTACGTGGTGCAATCCTAAGCCAGTACTCGATTGACCAATTCTTTTAATCCAAATTCTAAGAACCCGCCCATGAACAAACAAACCACGCAATTTGCTGTAAAATATATGAGTAAATGGCCAAAAACATCCTTCAATTCTACCTCAAACTTAAGCTACATCCTTATACTACATAATATAAAAAAAAACCTCCCTAAACTATCCTAAAAAATTACAACTTACATCCCTCTACTGGATTATGTCCAGAAACTAACAACTTCAACCACACATTGTGACATCTCTTCTTCACCTAAGTCATGGATCAATTCATGTGTTGCACCAAATTAAACGAATAACATAAATTGTTACTCGATCAACATCAATTCCACCTTTATGTTCTTTACCTTTTTCCAAATAACATCACTCTCATCCCAACAACATTTCATCATCAAGGAAACAAAAAATTATAATTGTTGAGCATACAGAGCTTACATGTTATCCAATTAACATTATTTTATATATATTTAATAGAGAGCTCACATGTTATTTAAAATCAAGTATGGATGTGATTGGTAATTCGATCTTCAAAATTTTGAAATAATAATATTTTTTCTATCATGCCAGTAACTGTATCGAGTTGGTTGAGCAAGAAGATACCGAATTCATAGGTACACAATATCCTATATGTTTGCTCGATTAAAATCTACCATACTTGCTTAATATAGTTTACCTCTTCAGTGTGGTTTGTGGCTATTACATTTAAGTGAGAGTTGTTCTATACACTCCTAAACCGTGAATGATAGTGGCTGCGAGCTTCCTTGTCAACAACAAAAAACACATCTATTTCAATGATATTATAATTAGATCGATCTATTCCCTCTCATATAACAATTTGATCCATCCTACATCTTTTTGTCAATCATAAATCCATCGGTCAAGCAACATAATTTGTAAGACCCATCGAATTTAACGCATGCATTGGCCCATGACTGAGATGAAGTAAAGATGTAGCAATTTTTGGTTGAGGTCGTCAGTTTCTTGACAGGCTTTTACAGAGGGATATAAATTGCAACTTTTGAGAATATTTAGAAATGTTTTTTGTTCATCAAGTAGCACAAGAATATAGCTTAAGTTTGAGGTATAAATATAAAATGTTTTTAGCCGTTTAAAATAAACTCTTTAAACTTTAAAGAGAACACCCACTCCCTTGCAAGCTCCTCACAATTAATACTCCTCACAAAGGTGACGTGCCCAATAGAGAAGATTAGCATGTTGAAATTCGGACATGGGTGACCATGTCATATGAAGTGGCCTACATCGAGCAATAAGAACTAACAAAAGCACCTCATAGTTCTTTTTCTTTTTCTTCCTACAATACTCATCTTTCTTGATCTCACCAATCTAATTAGTTCTCATGATTAAATTTTTCTTTTTTAGATTTTAGAGAGTATATTTTACCCACAAATCGGGTGGGATTATTAGGTCATGGGCGAGTCCTTAAAATTTGGGTTAAAAAAATTGGTGAATCAGATAGTGGTTTAGGATTGGGCCATGTGCACACAAAGTGTGTGTCGTTTGTGGGAGCGGCAATTGTGCATCGATTATTGGACGACAAGGGTCTGAAGGACAAAAAGTATAAGGAGGGTATTGACATACCATTTTTTAAAGTTTGAAAATATATTTGTCCTCTTTTCCTATTCAAAAAATAAATTTCTATTTTTACTTTATCACCTTTATATATATATGGTGGGTAATACTAAATAACTAGAAAATTTGGCCAAAAATTTTAAAAAATTCTATAATATTCTTTTTATTTTAAATAAACTATATTTTAATTAAAAGATATTAAAACTAAAATGGTAAAAATGTTCAAAAAAGTAAAATAACATAGTATCAAATATGTTATATTACCATTCTGGCCAAATTCTCTTTCAAATGGATTTTTGATATACATATATATATAAAAGATAATTGTTAATTTATCTTTAATTAAAAAATTTGAATTTTAAGATAATTATTTAATATCATATTTGAGATTTGTGTATCTGATATAACTTTTTGAAATATATGATATAATTATTAAAAGGTGATATTATGAGTAATATTTTCTTAAACTTTAGATAAAATATGTATATAAACAAAAATTCACTAAAGAGAGTATTTAGGTCAACCAAAAGTCAAAGTCATCTTACAAAACCTCTATTTGTCAACAAAACAAAAAAACCTTCAGTTTGTTCACATCATATGCAAAAATGGAGTCACAAGCGAATCTAACATGCCAAAATCTCCCCACAATCTTCTCCTCTTTCGTTGACACATTTGTCGATTTCTCTGTCAGCGGTGGTATTTTCTTACCGCCGCCAATAACCCCAAAACCCCAAAATCCATTACAAACAATCTTCCCTTCTCCGACTCGTTTAATTGCTATAGGTGATATCCATGGTGATTTTCAAAAATCCAAAGAATCCTTCAAACTTGCTGGATTAATTGATGATCATGATAAATGGTGTGGTGGGTCAACAACAGTTGTACAAATAGGTGATGTGCTAGACCGTGGTGGTGAAGAGTTGAAAATTCTTTATTTTCTTGAAAAATTGAAAAGGGAAGCTGCAAAGGTAAATGGCAATTTAATTACTATGAATGGTAATCATGAAATTATGAATGTTGATGGTGATTTTAGGTATGTTACTAAAGAGGGCCTTAAAGAATTTCAAGATTGGGCTATGTGGTATTCTGTAGGTATTGATATGAAAAAGTTGTGTAATGGGTTGGGTGAAAAAGGGCGTTTTAAAGATCTTCTTGAAGGGATTCCTTTAGAATTTCGCGGTGTTAGACCGGAATATTTTGAAGGGATTAGAATCCGTATTGCAGCATTAAGGCCAAAGGGACCTATTTCGGAGAGGTTTTTATCGAAAAATCAAACAGTTGTTGTGGTTGGTGATTCCGTGTTTGTACATGGTGGGCTTTTGCCTAAACATGTGGATTATGGATTCGAGAATGTGAATGAGGAAGTGAGGGATTGGATTTGTGGATTGAAGGGAAGAGTTTCAAGGGATTTAGTGAGGGGAAAGGATTCTATTGTTTGGTTGAGGAGGTTTTCGAATGAGTTAGCGAAGGATTGTGATTGTTCTACTCTTGAACATGTGCTTGCTACTATTCCTGGAGCGAAGAGGATGATAATGGGACATACGATTCAAGAAAGTGGGATAAACGGAGTTTGTGGTAACCAAGCTATAAGGATTGATGTGGGAATGTCAAAGGGATGTACTAATGGATTGCCGGAGGTTTTAGAGATTGATAGGTATAAAGGGTTGAGAATTTTGACATCGAATCCGTTGTATCAAAATGGAAAGGAACCTTCTTTGGAAGCTAAACCTAAGGATGGTCTTGGTTTCCTGCTCCCTGAACTAGGACCAAAGCAAGTCGAGGTGAAGGCATAATTGGATGATTGAACTCACGAGGATCTAATCTTTCTTTTGGAATTCTTGGGGATCGTATTTCTCCATTGTCGGTATGATTCTTCTATCACTCATATAGTAGACCATTGTGGAGTGATAAGAAAAACATTGTTTTAAACTCGTGTGTGGTTCAATTATTGTGATATAGATATTAGCTCAATTGAAGAATTGGTCTATGAAATATTAGTGATTACTCAATTTGCTCTTTTTTTTCTTTGTTCTGTGTTTCAGTATTATCACCGTTTCATCTCCATTAGACATGGCTATTTTCCGATTGGACCCCATGTGCTCGTATGTAGTCCTTCTAACCACATATAAGGCTTAAATGCTTTGTTGTTGTTACAATCCATGAGGGCCAAAATGCCAAATGACAATTTTCGTTCTTTTGCTGAGTTTTTTTAACCCAAAGTAGAGGACTGGTACCTTAAATGACACTCTTTTTTACTAAAAGGTGGAAGAGTTGACGGATTACTGGCAGGAGTTTTGATACACACACAGAGAAGTCTGCTTCATCTGTATTGAATAGTCGAGATGATGCATTGGCTTCAACTCTGTTGCAATTGACGTCATTTTGGGGTTGAGCAGAATTGGGATTGATCACTCTTTTAAAAGAAGATGAATACAACATTAAAACTTTTGAACACCAGAACGATATCTGCATATGCAAAGTATATACTCTTCACTGTCACTTTCTAAGTCTGAACTTTCATTTTTAGCAGGCTCTTAATAGTTCACTGTTTGTACTTGATTGAGAATGACAAAGTAATCCATCTATGTTGAAAACTAGCTGAAAGCATTTACCTAATTTCTCCACCGTTATGAAGATGAGAATTTTTTATGTCGATTAACATTAATTGGTTCTGCTCTTTAAGGAGCTAGCTTGTATGAAAATTCAGAAGGAAATAAACGTACATGAAGTACACATGACAGTCAACAGAGGGATGATTTTGGTTAAGTTTGGGAAACTTAAAGGATGTTGCCCATTAAGCGGGATAGATAGTATAAGGATGTAATGAAATTAGGGTAAACAATAGGGGATGATTTTGGTCAAAAACTCGAAAAGAAGTCTTAAATAACTTAAGATCTCTTTTTTTTCCTCTCAAACACTTTTCTATTTCTCTCGAACCAAATGGATCTAGAAGTTAGATACGGACTTCCTCCATCTTTCCCCTTCCTCGCCATTTTGAAGATAGCTGGAGTTGATCCTGATGGATCAAGGGATGATGGAAAAAGCTCTCCTTTTTAATAGGCCTTAAACAAGTCACTCTTTTACCTTCGCCACTGAAATTAGGAAATTAGGGATGTTAAATTAGGTTTTGGGTCTATCTCACACCCCAAAAGTTAGCTCAAAAGAAGGAGGATTGCCCAAGCCTTATAAGAGTCCACCCATCTCATTAACCACTGATATAGGACTTTTGTCATTCTTTAACACCCCACCTCACGCCCAGTGCTTAGCATCTGGTGCGTGGACAATTTTGATTTTGGGGGCCCCAACATCATGTGAGATGGGCCCTGCTCTGATACCATGTTAAATTAGGTTTTAGGCTTAATTCACACCGCAAAAGCTAGCTCAAAGGGAGAAGGATTGCCTAAGCCTTATAAGGAGTCCACCTATCTCATTAATCACCGATGTGAGACTTTTGTCATTCTTTAACTGGGGGAACTTTGAAGTGTAAGAATGAAGTTACCTTTATTTTTAAAAAAAGAGTGTAAGAATGAATTCCTAGTGACATTCTTGAACCCACCTTCTGTAGGTAGTTTTGTCAAGCCAGATTTTGTTGGATTACCGGACATGAAGCTTGTCTAACACAGTCAGAACTGTAGAGAAGGGGGATGCTGTACAGCAGGCGTTTCATGCGTGAAGGAAGTGAATAAGTGGTCAGTTATATGTTTCTACACTGTCAGGCAGCAAGGAAGCTGTAACCTGTGGAGTATGTTTCTTAGCTTATACATTGACTTCCACATGGACCGAAGGATAATTAGAAGAGGACAGAAAGGGTATTTTGCTAATTGACTGGAGAGGTGTTTGGAGGGGACGACAAGTTTTATGCACAAACTTAGACATACATGTTTGTAGCTTCTGGCCTCATTACTATAGTTCCATGGCTCTTTTGAGTCTGCTTCTTTCTTGACAAGCTGAAGAAGCTGTTCGATCTGTCAGTGTTGTTCTGTTCAAACTCTGCACTCTGCAGTTGCAAAACTGATGGTCTGAGGTTGAGGTGTTGA
The DNA here is from genome assembly GCF_001406875.1 of Solanum pennellii. Classification (NCBI taxonomy): domain Eukaryota; kingdom Viridiplantae; phylum Streptophyta; class Magnoliopsida; order Solanales; family Solanaceae; genus Solanum; species Solanum pennellii. The sequence goes on along the minus strand of NC_028644.1, from coordinate 4,395,863 downwards.
TTGGCATCAAGTCCTACAGTGGATATGACAAAAGTAAGTTTTCGCTGTAAATTTATGCATCTTCACTCTTCATCGGTACAGTCTTAAAGTAGTGAAGTGAGGAGATGTTGGTGACACATATTTGGCTACTGGGAACTTCTTTTGAATCAACACTGCCTCGGGGTATACCTTAGATGATGCTTGCAAGATAGCACACAATCTTTCACGAGGCTGAGAGTGAGGAACCGTGTATGGTTAGATGAACTGGGAGAGCACATTTTTATGTCAAATTTTGGTTTAGGAATGTATTGACATACATACATTAGAAAACCCTTTGATTCACCCTTCGGGTTTGGGCTTGAGACTTTTATGTTAAAAGTCTCAAGTTCGAAACTCATTGCCATCGCTGGCAAGGAGTTTGCCTTCTGGGTCGAGTTGGACTTGCCTAGTGCTCATTACCTCTCCTATGTGGTTTGCGCGTGAATAATTCAAAACGAAAAAATTAGATGTCTAACTCACTATGCATTTGGTCTCTAAAATTTCTGTACAAACTTTTTACACATACATTTTAGTTGGAAAAAACTTATTACAGTATTATAAAAGTTAAAAAATTAAGGTAAAATTTACCTCTACAAAGTATATTTCAATATTCATCAGGTGGAAAACATTCTCACGTAAAACTTAATATCTATAAATTAGCAGAAAATAATTTTAGAAAACCACTCGCCAATGAAAACCTCATGCATACATAACCTATATTTTTTCTATATAAAAAACTAAAATTATACATGATACACAAATAGACTTCAAAATTGTTATAATTTAAACAAGTTTTTGCCTGAGTAATCGTACTAGAAAAGAGACTAAATTGTTTTCGAGCTGGAGCTTGCTGGATAGTGAGGGTTAAATAAGACTTAGATAGTGAAGGTTAAATAGTAAGACTAAGCAAGCACATATCGACTATCCCAACTTTTTGTTGTTTTTCTTTTTCTCTCGTAGATATTATTCTGCTTTTCTAATCTCACCTTTAGTCCAAGGGTTTTCAGAAACAATCTCTCTATTTTCACGAGATAGTGATAAGATATATATGAATTTTGATATTTCTCCATCAATGTTTACCAATATATCAAGGGCAACTTTAACATATAGCAAATAAAAAATTCATATTTGTATGCTATAGCAAATTTTGCATAATTGTACTCCATAGCAAACATAGAAACTGTATAATTCGCTACACATATACAGTTGAAACAAATTGTATAAAACGAAGTATAAAACAAGAAAGAGAAAGACACTTGGAAAGAGAACTGTATAAAAACGAAGTGTATAAAACGAATTGTATTATTATAAGTGTATAGGACGATTATATACAATTTGAATTTGTATAAAATGAGAAAGAGAGAAAGACAAAAGAGACTTGACAAGGAATATACAATTGAATCGAATTGTATAAAACGAGAAAGAGAGAAATTAGATACAATTTGAAAGTTGTATAAAACGAGAAAGAGAGAAAGACACAAGAAACTGCGCAGGGGAGTATTTTTATTGTATAATTACAAGTGTTAGGATGAAAATATATGTACTTGCATGTGTATATACAATTTTCTCACGCTTTATACAAACATAAACACAATTTATACATTTCACTTCTGTTTGTATAAGTGGGAAAGACGAGGTTGGCGAGCGAGATTTGGGAGAGTGGCGAGCGAGATCTGGAAGAGGGGAACAAAAATATATGTATTTATACAATTTTCTCTGCTTTATATAATTAGAAATAATTTTTATACATTTGTGTTTGTATAAAAAGTGAGGAAGCGAGCGAGAGATTGGAGGAGAGTGGCGAACGAGATATTTGGGAGAGAGCGCCTGACAATTTTTTACAAACGTTTGCTATGGATCACAATCAAATCAGAACCTAGCTATTCCATTTATTTTATGTTATTAACTTTCTATTATATATGATTTTCCCATATATCAAACATTCTAAGATCATCTATTTCTAAGGTCGTTAGGTGTAATTCCCGAAAACAGAGTAATACCGGTGGGCTATATATACTTGCATACACACACTTGGGCTTTTTAACTTGACAAGTCTAGGCCCATTTCGAACTAGGGTTACGTTTTCAGTTTTTCCTGCCCTTTAAAATTGATCATCTTCTTCACTTATCAAATACCCGTAAATTGTTAGTAATTTCTCTTCCTTTCATATTTTTTTTTTTGAATTTGTTTGTGTTATATATTACAAATATGATGCAAAAAAAGCCAATTAGCAGAGCAAGTGCGTCAATGAAACAATGATGAACACTTGCATTGAAGGTTGGCAAAATCAATAAGCGATTCTCCGTGCCTTTGAAATATTATCCATTTTGTTTACGGCCTCGAACAAATCGCTAAATTTCCCCCTTTTTCTTCTAAATCATTTAGTATGATTTTTTGTTTCCAATATCAATTACTTTTTCCAGAAACAAACTACTAAAATTTTATGAGTTTTAATTAAAATGCCAAAAATGTTATCAATTATGCTGTTCCTAATTGTGTCCATTTTTAAATTGATACACTTATTTTTAACATAGTAATTTTATCATTTTACTTATTTCTATTAAGAAGTGGGTGAATTGAAAATTTAAACTTTTCAAAAAAAAAAATCTACTTTTTTAAAGTGATTAATTGAAAGTCTAATAAGTAAAATATTTTTTATCCTTTATTGATTTGTTGTCAAAATGCAGAATAATTAGGGACAATTAAAAAAAAGGAAAGTAGATAAGTAATTAGGAACAGAGAGTACAACTTAAAGAAGTGTTATCTAATTTTACTAAGAAAAATAACACAAGATAACTATAAAAATTCAATTTTTTAACTCATGTAGAGAAGTGTATCCAATTATTATCATATTATGGGATAATTCAATTGTTGTGTTAAATATCTATATTTTAATATTTTTAAAAAATATAATACTATTGTATATGATATCTCGAAGGGAAGCATGAATTCACGTGGAGATCCTTGACCGTGAATTTTTAAACTTGTGGTTGATGAAAAGCGAGAAATATGAATTTAATTTTGCAAAGGAGGAAGATACCGTTTAATTAAAGGAAAAGGAAAAACAGTGGAAGAACTTATAAAATGAATAAATGAATGTACTTTGGCACTTTTTAACCAAATAATTACCTTTAAAGTAAAGAAATATCGCAAAAGATGTAAATACTTTTGAAATAAAGAATAAATTATGGATTTGAATTGAGGCTATTATTATAAAGCAAAAGCTTCATCCTTTAGAAATTTGAAATTTTTTAAAGTTTTCTTGAAATAAAGGCCAAAGTTGAGATATACTATGTTTGAGGATTAATTAGGATAGTTAATCCCTCCACAAACTTGTATCGAAAAATCAATTTCACGCTTCAACTATTATGACAATTATTATGCATATTTACTATTTAAAAGTGAATTTATACCACCTTCAGACCATAGCACTACTCTTACAGTATGTGATGTATTACACTCGCTGCCACATAAGTACAACATCACCGTCACGTCAACACCACGTTAGAAATTATAACTTTTTTATTAACTCTATTTTACACTAATTAATTCCTACTTCCAATTTAAATCATATTCACTTTTATCTCTAATCTGACTAGAAAAATTATTCATTTGAATTTATATCACAATTCTCTTTGTCTCCGACGAAGAACAATCAACTTATTGCCAGCACAAACTTACCTCCTTAACGTCATCCCCTCCTCTTTTTCCCAACTGCCAACCCATTTCCGACGAAGAACAACCACTAAACAACTACCTTAGCCACCACAAACAGCCACCTAAAACTCCAAATCAGTCATTGGCAAACACCGAATCAAACCCCTTTACCGTACCACCTTTTAATTTTTTTGCTTTTAGTTTATGTTGCAGGTGTTGCGGCGAGCTCAAAGCTTCAACAATGGATCTAATGACGTTTCACTGAGCTTCATTTCTCAAATTCATGGCGTTCCAAGCTATAGCATATTTAAGATCCATGAGCTTCATATTAATGAGTTTCCACCTCCAACTTGAGTATAGAAGATGTTTTTCAGATCCATGGCGTTTCTCGTGCAGATTGTTTTTTGCTTCGATCCATTTCAGATCCATGGCATTTTAGTTTGCTTTGTGCTTTCTACAAAAATTTGAAGGAGAAAATGGAAAAGTTAGGTGAACAAAGTCGAATTCCTAAAATTATTGTGAAATTTAAGTTTAAAAAATTACTTTTTTCTAGGTATATTGATGAAATTGAGTGAAAAATGTAAAAAAAAATGTGTTAAGAAGAATTGAAATTGAGTGATAAATTGTAAACTGTGCGAAGAAAAGAATGAGGAAGAATTTTTTTAAGGAAACTAAGAGAAGAGAAGCATGGAAAAGAAGAAAACAAGGCGGTGGAGGTTAAAAAAAATTACTTTTTGACTTTATTTTCATCTCAAACGCGCTTAATTTAATTTTAATTTTAATTTTATTTCCACGTCAATTTTGGAGTGATATTAATTGGAATAATTGTATAGATGAATAAATTAATAATATAAAATAAATATAATAGCTATCTTTTGATTTATTTGTGTTCTATAACAAACTATTTGTCAGTCCCTCTCTCCCTCATATTCTTGCTCGCCACTCTACCTCTCTCGCTCGCTTCCTCCGCTCACCTCTCTCGCTTTATACAACAGAATTGTATAAATTGTGTTTTTAATTGTATAAAGCGAGAGAAAAGTGTATATACATATGCAAATACATATATCTCTGTCTTATACACTTATAATTATACAATAAAAATACTTCCCTACCCAAGTCTCTTTTGTCTTTCTCTCTTTCTCGTTTTATACAAATTCAAAATGTATATAATTTCTCTCTTTCTCGTTTTATACAATTCGATTCAATTGTATATACCATGCCCAAGTCTTTTTTGTCTTTCTCTCTTTCTCGTTTTATACAAATTCACATTGTATAAAATCGTCCTATACACTTATAATTATACAATTTTTTTATACTTTATTTTATACAATTTTCTACCCAAGTTTCTTTCTCTTTCTCGTTTTATACACTTCGTTTTATACAATTCTCTGCCCAAGTCTCTTTCTCTTTCTCGTTTTACACACTTCATTTTATACAATTCGCTTCAATTGTATATCTATAGTGAATTATAAATCTATATGTTTGCTATGAAGCGTAATTATGTAAACTTTGTTATAACATATAAATATAAATTTTATATTTGTTATATGTCCAAGTTGCTCTATTAATTGCATTTTAATTAAGAAAAGATGTACAAGTTAGAGGGGAAATTTATACATTATCCCTAGTTTAAATGTTTATTTAATAAATTGTCAAGTTAAAAGGGAGCTTTTAACTATAAATTTGAAGAAGTGGTTAGTGAGACTCTTTCCCATAATCAACCAGTTCTTATTCATAGGTTATTTCTATGTACCCACAAATTGGAAAAGGATAAAGAATGCACATAAATTAGGTAAAATTGAACAAAAATGTTTTTTAATTAATATTTTGGTCTAAAATTTTTCTATCGTCAAATACAACTTTTCTTAAAACAAGATTTGAAACAAGAAGTAATGGATCCGATTGAACATAAAAAGTAGAAATCAGATCTCTTAACCACTTATAAAAAGAAATTTATCGATAAAAATTTAAATAATTGACCTTCAAGTAAAAAACCATGCATTAATAAATGACACATTTAAGACTTGATATTACGAATCATTCTTTTCGAGATATTAAGACAAGATATCACTTTAATAAAAATGATACTTATAATACTAATATTTGTGTAAACTATAAAACCAATTCTTTGACATCTCAATCACAAATTTCAATTTCTTCCATTTTCTCAAACCAAATAGTTGGGACCTAAGTATTGAAATTATAGTAAAATGTTCTTATGGTTTCTTCATTATTATACATCAATTCTATGTAACACCATACAACACTTCATGCACTCATATAACAACAAATAGAATAACAAAAAAACATACAAAATGAACTCCACAAGTTAATAGGGTAACATACAAAGGAACAAACAATCACACAAATCTGTTAAATGGTCTTCTCCCACCAACAACCGCGGGCATCGAAACAGTTGAATCCACACTTATATGATCAGCCATGGACTCGTGTTTATCGACTTCTTTTCGTGAAGCAGAATCCTTTCCAGACCCTTTACTCCACTTAGATGACCATATATTTGGAGTCAAAGGAAATGAAAATCTTTTCTTTGTGTCATAGGATTGTTTTTCTGGATTTCTCTCCTTAGGATTGCTATTTGCTCTGGCTTTAGCTTTAGCTGTAGCTGATGCTGTTTGTGACATGTAATGTGGTACTGAAAACGGTGGACAGCTCGTGAGGCTATCATCGTCTTTTAATGGAAGATCAAAAGGGTAGTTAGAAGCACTAGCTCGACCTCTCGAGTACTTCTTTAGACTTGAGTTGTTCATTGGTGGTGTTCTAATTGGTGTATGCATCTGTTTTCCCCTCATTGGAATTGCTGACTTGGTTGACATTGGTGTAACTGATGATTCATTGTTGTCGTAATCTGAGAGTATACGTCTGAAAGTAACGTTGTTTAGAGGCGTTGGACTTGGTTTGTGCTCTGAGATTGCCCTTGGTGGTGTTAGTTTGATATCTTTCATAGCAGATGGAGTTTTGTTAGCGTTTCTTGAAGGTAGTTGACGTTCTAACCAATTCCACCACCATGGAAAACCGTTAGCTCCCATATCCAAAGCCGATTTTGGATCATTTTTCCATAGCTGATAAAAGAGGCAAGATAAGCCAAAAAGTCGATGGACCATACGTTGGATGATCTTTCAACACAGAGCATAGATATATATATATATAGTAAAAACTTTAAATGTTGAATCCGTTAAAGATAGAGGTGTTTATTGTACCCGGTGAGAATATGCATATGCCATTGCTCTCTCCCTTTTGATGACTGCTTCCACTTTTTTCCTCAGCCTTCCTTCTACTTCTTCTTTAGTCAGCAAACTATCATCCCAATTATCATTGTTACCTGCCTCACACTATACAAACATTGTTCATCAAACATCAACAACTATATATTGTTTTGGAAATGACGACTTATTATAAACCACTAAATAGGAATGTAACTTCATGAGGATGGTTCTAACATACCAGTTGAGTCCATTTACTGATGGTGCTCTCGACATCCTTGTCGTTTTTGTATGCTTGGTGTTGAAGTGCTTGGTTTTCCAACATTTGGATCCTCCTCGACTGAATTTGAGTTTGGACTCTAACAAGAAGTTGCATCTGTTTCATTGCATTTGCTGTTTGCTTTTTTACATTACTACTTCTCACAACTCCTTGAAGCCTTACTAAACCCCTCAAAGCTCTGAAACTCCTCCTTGCCTGTCAAAAACAGAAAACACTCAGATTAGAAAGTAACGTCTATTAAAAATTGATAAACGTTAAGTGTAATTCTGGGGTCTCGAGAGGTACAAATGTTGTTTTTGATAAACCCTAAGCTCAAGAAAAGTGTTTCTGCAAACAGGTTTGACAAATACAAGAGTAAAAGCTACGACGAAAAATACTGAAGAAAGGGAAGTATCGACAACAAAGTTAGTACAAATAACTCGAGTAAAATAAACAGTAGTCGTAATATAATAATAGAATAATATAGATGATACTGATTAGTAGAACCATGTTCTCCCTCACGAAAAGGAGGAATCACTCATCTATCTACTAACCCTCTACCTCTATGCTTTCCTATCTAGGATCATGTTCTCGTTGAGCTGTACGTTTTGACGTAAGATGTCATCCCTAGTAGGCAATTAGAAAAAAACTTAGCAATATGATAGAATTCCTCAATGGATCAGTGCACACTCCATACTTCCCATTGACTAAGGAGCATAATGTGAAGCAGTTGTTGAAATTTCGTTTTATATGCAACTGATGCAAGTTCTTGTTGATGGTAGAAACGGGGGGTTGAACGTGGGCTCTGTACTTAGTTAGGAGAACAATCTGCCCTGAGTCGGATTATTGAGGAACATATAGATCGAGAGAGGATTGGATTGGATTTGATTAGACAATGTGTGCTGCAGTCCACTCTATCGAATGAATTGCTTTACTCTTTCACAGTACAACGTACTAGTAAAGTACCATAACTGAGGTCGTTTCCATAGACCCTCGGCTCAACAATTAAGAATCGTTTTCCTCTACTTGCTGTATCAAAAACTAAATCACAAGCTTCTGACGAAAAAGAGTTAGCGGAACATTTGCAAGGTGAAATAATATTGAAACTCACCATGTAACCTCTGTAGGCTGCCTGTATTTTTGTTGCTGAAAGATTGAGAGCTCTCAAAGTTGGTTCTGGTCTATAAGCATAGCTGATTTCTTTGCGGTTACGACTAACATTAGGAGAAGGTACCCTTGGAGGATGAGCCTTAGGAGATATAGCTCTTGGAGAAGTAACCCTTTGTGAAGGAGCCTTAGGTGAAGTAACCCGGCGAGAGGAAGCCTTAGGAGAGGCAACTCTTGGAGACGTAGCGGTAGGAGTGGCAAACCTATAAGAAGAGATCCGAGGAGAGACAGCTCCCGCGGGTAAAGTAAATCTTGGAGAAAGTAGCATTTCTTCATCTACTTCTCCAAGTATTTTCTCAATACTACTTGGCTCTCTAAAGAGAGGGATAAATGATTTAGTCTCTCCATGCTTCAGTTTTCCGCGATTCTTCTTTTCCTTAGCGCCTTTCTTCTCTGATTCCTGCAACAATCGTTCCGAATCAGGTAAGTACTACATGATCCTTCCATAAACATTTGAGGCATATACATGTTACACCACATATTACACCGAATTACTAACTAAGATGAGCTTAAATGTAGCGATATGGACAGTGAGACTTCATATAGCAAACCCCAACTTGATCATGCCCTTCTTTCGAACAACTCGATTTTCAAATAGTTTTGAGGATTTTAAGTTAACTTCAATAGTACATAGTACATACATATATTTTTTCAGTCAAGTGTAATTTAGATACTACTTGTTGAAATCGATTCATAGATTAGTTTTGTAGATCTCTATCATCATCTGAATTCTTATTTATGTGAACTATAGTAAACATCAATTACATTTTTCTGTCATTAATTTATGGCCAAATACATAAAGAGCCTCTCTAACTTGCCACCAAATTTCATTTCGACACTACATCTCAACCTTGTTCCATTTTAACCCTTCAACTCTATTTTTAAGGCTAATTTCAAAATAAGCAAGTGTTGGTCTATGCATACTACTAAAAAATGCCTAGAAAAACGATGGTCAAATGCTACGGACTGCGTGGTTTTTTAGTAAAAAAATAAATATAAATTAAAAAAAAACGACGAACAACGTTACATTTGTCGTCACTTGTTTGGAGCTACACGCTCCGTAGCTTTTCTGTCTGTCTTTTTTTTTCTTTTTTTTGCCCTTTTTTAGTAACTAATAGTAACAAGGTGTGATATTGTATACTTTGGATCAAACCAGCACGGCTTTCTCCAAAAAAACCTCATACCATTAAGAGATCCTACACTTTATGTGTAGTTTCCCTATCAATGTGAAACTTTATTCACACATACGAGAAAAAAACTAAAGGAAGAGAGTGTGAAATAAACTTACATTAGGTAATTTCTCTTTTGAGCTAGGTGTAAACACCCTTTTGATGGCAGAAAACCAACTGCCTTTTTTTCCCATAGTTCTAGCATTACTCTTTCACCCTGAGAAAAAAAAAAAGCAAATTAAAACATTTTCTCCAATTTTCTCATATTCTATCGTTAAAATAAGTAAAAGATTCACTTATTTTCCAAAATAAAACATTTTTCATTCGTATTGAATACAACCTAAAAGGATAATACTATAGAATTTGATATGAATTTTGTCCTGCGCAAAACATAGATCTCAAACCTAAATCATAATAACAAAAAGTATTTGACAAACTTATTTATTTATTTCGTTATCGAAAAGTATTTATGTAACATGGTACTAAAATTATTTATGGGAAAAAACATAAAATGAAGAGAGAGAAATTGTCATAATTGCTATTAAATGGATTCAATTTATATATATCAACGAAAACATGACAAAATTTATGAAATCTTTTGCAGACTCATAATATTAACATGCACACAAATAAAAATAGAGAAATACAGTCACCGGATGGGAAATCAAAAAATTAACGTTACCAAAGGTTATGACCGGAGATCTTTCCATCTTTAAGCATTCTATATAGAAAAAAATTAAGATAAAAAAGTGATTTTTTTTCTTTAGTGGACCTTATATGGTGTCGAATCTGAATCAAGCATACCACTACAGAAATCAGACACCGAGTGAGGAACAAAAATAATTGACCGAACAGAAAAAAAAGAAGATGAAAATCAATTTGTGATTCAAAAAACAACAGAGGAAGAAAAAACAGTTGAATTTCCCAATAAAAATAATTTTCTTTTAAAAAATAAATATTCAATTTTTGTGAAAAACATACCGATCACCAGATGAGAAATCAAGAAGTGAAATCACCAAAGGTTATGATAAAATTCATAGTTAACAAGAAACCGAACCTTGAATATGTCAACAAACATTCTAGACAAGGGAGTATTTCTTCGTAAATCCAAGTTAACAAACACCAAATGAGAAACTAAAAAGACGAAAACAAAGGATAAATTTCCCACCAAAAATCATTTCAAATAAAAGAATAAAGATGGAATTATGTACCTCAAGAGTTGTTGTGAATCTTCCATATCATAAAGCTGCTAATAAAAACCAAAAGCTAATTACAAATCAACAAACAAATAAGAACTTAACCTTTTCTCTCTCTCTCTACAATTCTCTCTCTCTCTTACTTCACTTTTAGTTTTTTTGTTTTTGCTATACCATAATATTAGTGTCCTTTTTTAGGATTTTGATTCACCAACTACTTTGAATCTTGTTTCTAGTTGCCAATTTTTTTTGAAAAAAATAATTATTATATTTATTTTTCTCCTTTTTTTACTTTTCACCTTTTTTGAATTTTTTCACTTTTTCTTTTGATATTAATGATCATTCATGATGAAAGTGAACGACCAAATTTTTATTCAATTTGTACTTTTTTTTAAAAAAATTATTAAATTTTAGAATAAGGATAATTTTTTCAATCTTTTTTTTTTTAGGTGGGGAAGGCAGTTGGCCACTTTATCACTCAATGGCCCTTTTTTGGCGGGCTTCAACTAACTTTACTTGAATTGGAAGACTATTTTAACCAAGAAAGGTAATTTCACTATCTCGATTCGATATTCATATTGAAGTTTGGATTAAATTTGTATATTGCAGAATCTCCTTTTAGGACTAAAGAAAAGTAGAAATTTTGTAGTTAAATCGTATTGCAAGTACGTTGCTGATTTTACGTAATGATGAATTAACGATAGATTTTCCGTAAGATACGAGCTAAATAACGATTGACCAGCGACCGAAATCGAGCTAATTCTAATATTTTCGTGGTTTTGAGGGCAACTTTCTACTTAAGATGCTTTTTTTTTAGAAAAAAATTATATTAAAAATTTGAATTTGAAATTTCTGATTAGAAAAGATAAGACAATCTTAATCATTTTATCACAACTCAGTTGGCGACAAAGGTAATCCCACCACCTATTACTTGTTTTAAACTAATGATGATGAGTTTGGTTCTATATCACTATTTAAAGCCATTGATTACTATTATGTTTATGGGAAAATGACACTTATTTAGATTATTAAGTAATCTAATGGCATAAACGAAATCATTCTATCTTTAATCAGATCAAATTTTAGATTTTAATTATGAAAATAGAGAAATTTCTTATAGGGAACGTCTTCTATTTAATTAAAATGAACCTACACATCATAAATTTGAACTAATTAGAGTAAGAGCTATCATATATCAAATTAAATTATACCTTAAAAACACTATTTTTTGAATAAGAAGAAAAAGTACCATCCATTAGCCTTATCTTTTATTCCCGCTTCAATTTATTTAAATTTTTCTTTGATTGTTTTTTTTAAAAATGATTAAATTAGTAATCTTAGATATGCATTGTTTCTAAATATAAAAAAGTATTAGTATTATTTTTTAAAACAAACTATATAATAACAATACACTAAACCAAATAAAGGGAGTGATATGCCTCATTTAGATTAAAAACAAGGCTAATTTTTTTTCTTATAAATTAATATTGAAAACAAAAACTATACCAAAGAGAAAAAAATAACTTATTTCATGATTACCAATATAAAAAAATGTGTCGCTTCTCTAATTGTTTAAGGTGCAAACAAAAATATAAGTTATAAATTTTATCGTCACCTATGAAAAAAATAAATTCTTAATCATAAAAAAATGTCACATCCCTCACGGTGGCTGGTGGAGAATGTGTTGCAGACAAATATGTCCGCTCTTTAAATATTTTTATTTCTTCATTCATTTTTCAAATAAAACGTACTTTTTAGCGATAAAATCACAAGTTTAATAAAAATATGTACCAAAACATCACCATCTTCTACACGTGCACTTGCCTAAGCAAATCGTACATCATTATCTAACTTCTAAATTCTTCAAATTTAAGTTTACACAAATAAAATTCTTCAAATTAATAATTTCATCAAAAATATTAATTAATGAAAAGAAGTTAGATTAGGTTCATCTACCATAAAAGTTGGTCAACATCCATCATTGTAGTGATAATCTTGGCTTTAATACTGCTTTTTGCACCAATTTTTTTTAATCCAATCATTCAACTAAACCTAAATCTACAATCAATTAACTGAAATCTTGCGTGAATTGTGTTTTCTTTCGTTTATTTTTATTTAGTTATTATAATAAAAGTAGATAATATATTCATCCTTTTAATTTATTTTATTATTATTATTAAATATTTTTTTATTTATCAACATATTTTTCAAATATTAAATATATTATATTTAAAGGGTAATATAGTTAACTTATCATTTTATTTATTACTTCTTAAGGGATGTTACAAGTAATTTATGAAGAAAGTTTGCACGGACGGGATATAATTTGTTGCATCTTTGCTAGAACAGTCACAACATAAAAAATGAATTTTAATGACAATTAATTAACGATAATAATTTAATTATCGCTAAACATTTTATTAGAGACAATTACTTGTGACTATCAAATTTTAGCCCTCTTTATAATGACGCTAAAGCCCTCCCTTGATACAATGGAAATTAACTAATACAGCTAAAAGCTTTAAGTTCCCTTAGTAATATGCTTATTTATTATCGATAAGACTATTTTAATTTTGTTGCGATAAACTTAGATAATGATAAATTAGAGCTGGCTAAATATGTTAAATTTATACATTTCCCATTTTAACAATATGAATATATTACAAAATTAAATTATGATCATATTTTTATTTTTAATTCGAGGTATTAAGTTTGGGAGCTACAATTAAAACCATCGTCCTAAAAATAACATTTGAAATGTACCAATTTAAATTTAATTAGGTTTTACTCCTCATTGTGGACAATACTTGCAAGTAAGAGATACACATGAAAATGCATTCAAAATTACTAAAAGGACTAAAATGAAAATATTTCAAGAATCATATTTGATAGCAAAACTTTGAAATTATTTTGGGGGGATACTGTCTTATGTTGGGTAAACATAGTGGTCCAATTTTCTAAAAAAGCAAACTTGAAAGGACCACTGAAAAAAGATTGCTATCTCTTGTCCCTTGAAGATTTATTTTTAATTGGGAAAAGGGTCTGATATACCCCTCAACTTTGTCATTTAGAGCTGATATACCCCTTGTTATGAAACTGGCTCATATATACCCCTACTTGTAAACAAATGGCTCACATATACCCTTTTCCTCTAACGGAAATGAAAAAAATAATAATTTTAATCTAAATTATTTTTTTTTCTAAAAAATATAATCCCATATGAGTATATTTAGTCCTCGTCAAACAATTTTTTTTTGACTTTTTTTTTGTTTCAAAGACTAATTTATAATTATTATTTTGATAATCAAATTTATTTATGTTTCACTAATATTCTTGTAAAACTTATTATAGATGACCAAATTTTTTCTTCAAATAAAAAATTAAATTTAAATACACACAAAAAAAATAGTTTAAGTTTTTATTCTTTAAACTAAGGAATGAAAGAAAAAAACAAAATAAGAATAAGAAATTCAAATAATTATAATAAAAGAAGTCAAAAAATAATTTATATATGAAAAAATAAAAATATACCTTGAACTTTGATAGACGAATCATATATACCCCTAAATAATTTTTTTATAAAAAAATAGGTGTAATAAATATAAATTTAAAACTAGTTTTTTAACTTCCGTTAAATGAAGGGTATATGTGAGCCATTTTGTAACGGCAGGGGTATATGTCAGCCGTTTGTATAACGGTAAGGGCATATATGAGCTACTTTTATAACGAGGGGTATATCAGCTCCAAATGACAAAATTGAGGGATATTTCAGACCCTTTTCCCTTTTTTATATCAACATAAAAAAGATGTATTTTTTAGTGGTTACATATAAACAATTGATACTTAAGGTGAAAAAATTATTTGTTAGTTATGTATTTGAGTGCAATAATCCATTTCAATTAAAGATATCTTACTTGAAAGATATGTCTAATTATCATGTATTGGTAGTTCATCATTTCTCTTACATGTTTACTCTCCCTTAATTTTATTGCTTTTAACTCATTTCGGTCTTATTAAATATATGTTTGAATATATTAGGTGAACTGGTCTAATATATCCATGTACTTGTATATATTTGTATTGTGAATCCTTTTATTTAATTCTATATCAATTGAACCTATAAATTTAATTATCAAACCCCTTTGATCATCGACTAGACTTATATGACATTAATATGGTTGAATTGGCAAAAGTGTGTGAGTACACTCTGTTAAGGCGAGTGATATCCTATTTAAGTTTTAAAAAAAATAAAATTTTTAAAGTAAATAAAAAAAGTAAAACAACAAAACAATTTTTTTTAAAAATAAAATAACTAAAAGAGCTTTCTTCTTCAGTCAATCGGTTCACCTCCATTTTTGGCCATCTCCATCCCTGACAATTCGATCTTCGCATTGACACCTAGAGAGAGACGACGCAGGTCAGTGGAAGAAGAACGAGGCGGGTGAGGGTGGGATTTGGTCACGACATCGAAGAGGTTTTCCGATCAGATCTGGTGGCCAATGTGCGACGGAGATAAAGACGGGTGAGGAAGAGAGTAAATATGGTCGCCGGCAAGAGTTGCAACGACAACTGAGACGGAGACGGAGACGGAGACGGAGGTGAAGAGCTTTAGATTTAGACGTTTCAAGGTGGAAATGGGAGATAAAGTATGGATTTTCAAACTTCATTTTTTAAAGAATAAATTAAAAATTAGCATTTTATATTTTATTATATAATTTTGCTAAATAGTTTTTAAAAAATAGTTAACAAATATAATTATGACATATTATTAATTTACGTGACATGGATATGATGTATTATTTATTTAAGGCCGAGTAAATTACACACATGTAAGAGGATTTAAAAATCTTCTTTTGGTTGAGTGTAATGATTTAGTTGATAAATGATTAAATAGAAGGGTTTATAATACAACCACGTACAAGTATAAGAGTCCATTAGACCATTTCACCAATATATTATATAAATTCATAATTTCAAAGCAATATGTAAGTTGAAATTGTGATTTAAAAAATCCTAAATTGTTAAAAAAGAATGATTTGAAATTTTAAATCACGACTTTTACGTAAAAAAGAGATATGCTCGGAGGAAAGAAATTCTTGGTGCCAATTGTCACGTGAAAGGATTATGTTACAGAAAATTCAGTTACTACTATTGTTGATTAGTGAATCTTTATAAAATTATGTGGTTTTAAAAATTTGTAATAGTAATTATTTATTTATAAAAAAAACACAGAGGTAGGTAATTTATCAATGTGGCGTGTTGTAACGACCTGAACCGCCATTATTTAGGAAAAAACAAAACTTCACAAATTACTGGGCTACTGTCCCGCTAGGGTGGGCCAGACGCCGCTAGGGCGGCGGCACCACGGCGGGGTAAGCGGCGCCAAAGCGGGATAGGCAAGACATAATGTAAATAACGCGAAATTCTTTTTTCTCCTTCTTCCTAATATACCTTATTTAGACGTAAATCACCCTAAAGACCCTCCTAAAGCTACTCTTAACTTGGGAAAGAAGGATGAAGAGATTTCTAGGGTGGGAATGGCGATAACTTGCGGATTTCAAATCAAATCCACAGTCCTGTTAATCGAAACCAAGAAATTATCTGCAACTCCTCTACAAATGCTTGATCCTAGGTAGGCTAGGTTTTTGTAACGACCTGTTTAGTCGATTCGAGCAGCAAGATTATTTTGATAGAAACTGGCTGAGTCGACGGAACAGTCGACGGACCGTCATGGTCACGACGGACCGTCGGGGGTCATCGTTCCAAAACACTTAAACTCTGAAAATCTGGGTACTGGGATCAACTCTCTGAACTTCACGACGGAACTGCAGTACGGACCGTCGTAGCCACGACGGACCGTCACAGACCTTTTACTGAAATTGAGTCTCTGAACTTTGTGACGGACGTGCAGGACGGACCGTCGCAGGTACGACGGGCCGTCACGAGTGGCGTAACCTCGACTGAGTCGGATTTCTGCTGAGAGTTTTTAAGGGGCGTTTTGGACTATTCATGCTTATAGTTATGAAATTTGTGGGGTAAGGGTAATAATTTAATTACTTGGGGGTTAAAGGAGATAACCTTGAAAT
>NC_028644.1:4365835-4378924 GCF_001406875.1 Solanum pennellii | reverse complement strand
AGGTAGGTTATGGTTTATGCTATGTGATAGTAAACTCTTAATAGCGATTGATATGTATTGGGTGGTATTGTAAAGTCTTCTATATACTTGATTGTGTGTTTGTATGTTATGATCGTATAACTGTGGAGTTTAGAATGATAAGACTGTTTAATTTTCAATCCTAAACCTCTTTGTTAAGATGATGCTTGACATAAAGAAAGCTTGATGAACTGAAATAATGAGATAGATGGATTAGAGTGTCACGTTCCGACACGTAGCATTAGGGGATCGGAGTGTCACATTCCGACACGATAATAAACCTTGAATTAACCTAATATACTCGATTTCAAAGAATCTAATTCCCGAATGAGTATGGTGTGGAGGCTTGAGCCCTCATAGATGTGCTTGAGGTTGTTGTCAATGGTTTTTGTACTTGTTGATTGTCACCTGTTGAGTATTGTGGCCGGTTTGCATTATTATTCCATATATATATTGCTTTCTATTTTGAGTTGGCCGATGATACCTACTCAGTACTTGTACTGACCCCTACTTTTATGTTCTTCTTGTTGTTTTGTGGAGTGCAGCAAGTGCACCAGTGACTTCGTCTCGTCCGCAACTCTAGCCAGTCTTCAGCACGTCAGATTTCAGGGTGAGCTATTGTTCCTAGCTCGGACTGGATTCTCTCATTCACGTCTTGATGTCCTTGAAGCTCGGACATGGACTATCGTTTTATTCTTTATTTTAGTTCTTATTTACTCTTAGACTTAGAAATTTGAGGATAGATGTTCTTGATGTGATGACTTCCAGATTTTGGGGATGATAAGTAATATATTTTAGAAGTTTATTTAATTGGTTATATTAATGAGTTTTGGTCTTCCGCATTATATTTTGTTATTCAAAATTTATATACTGGTAAACGTTGGGGTTAGATTTGTTGGTTCGCTCACATAGGAGGATAAGTGTGGGTGCCACTCGCGGCTCGTTTTGGGTCGTGACAGTTTTATTAATTAAGTAGTTATAAATCTGTGCTCAGTACATAATATAATGCAAATCAATGGTAGGTTTATGTGTGTACCTTCGGTACACCGAACAAAAGATGATTTAATCATACGAAGAAGCCTTAGGTGATGAATTAGGGCTAATTTTTGTCAAATAATTTTTTAAGTGATATACGTCAATGAATACTTCATAGGTGATGGTTGTGATTTCATAATTGTGTGATATATGTTGATTCTTGCTTCATTATAATGCATGTATATATTTTAAATGTTGCGTTATGGATCACACCAATCATATATGAGAATAATCGAATGAGGTATGCCATGAATCATGACTTGATTGTATGATTTTGAGAATATACTTGTGATTGTGATTGCGACTTATTGAATGGATTAGGTGTTGCGTTCCGACACACTAATTTGGATCGATCGCCACGTTCCAGCATAAATGTGGGATCGATTGCCACGTTCCGGCGTTAACATTAGATCGTGTACAACATTCCCATATGCTAATAGTTTGAGTTTGAGTTCCACGAGAGGACCAACTACTTGACATAATGGTATACCTTGTCTTTGAGAAACTATACATTGTTCATAAGTGATAGTTGATGTTTACTCTGGAATTGTAAATGTCACGCCCTAAGCCTACACCCTGGACGTGACCGGCACCCAATGACCATTCCTGGCCTTGAGCTGACCCTTGGCCTGGTTTACATAACTCAGCGGAAGACTTATCTCAATATAAAACAAGAAACGTTCTCATAAATATAACTTGAAATAAGTTCTTGGACAAAATAACACGTAAGTCTCATAGCAAAACATCTGCAATATAAGAAGAGACTCAAAACTAATATATGTTACTGTCAATGAAGCCTTATGATACTAAGGTAAATACTGAGACAGACCGCACAACATTCTATAAAAGAAAAAACTAAAACAACATTTAATATGTGTCCTCCAGAATGTAAGGAGGCTCATCACTGACTCCGAGTGCTTAGCTGGATCAACGAGGCGCTGGATGATGCTGATCATGGTTACCTACATCTATATCATAATGCGATGCAGGCTAACTGGCATCAGTACATTGACATGTACGAGTATGCGAGTTGGAATGCTAAAAAAAACCTTAAGCTTGAAAGAGTAAGAAGAAACACTTACCTTGGCTCTGCTCAACTTATGAATAACTTGACTAAACATAAAGCAATAAGACACATGGAATATATTAAAGCATGTAAAACAATATAAACACTTGGTTCGTCAAAGAAAATGCAATAACAAAATCAACTTTACTTATATATGAAGTAATATAGTTTATGTGGGAGATTCTGTAACCGACAACTACCACTATGAGCCTAAGTGGTGATATAACGTCTTGCCCACACTGCGAGAACTATCCTATAATTTGCCGCCGCATAGAATAAGTTAACTTAGTTGATCCACTAGCTTAACTTACGTGATCATCTAAAAAGTATGACTCGATAATACCCATGATGGTTACATGATTTTCATGGAGACTTGAGTTAATATGAACTTTCATCCCCATATCGATCCTCAATACTACTCCCAAAATATACTTTAGCTCATGTTTTTAAAAACATTTTCCTTCTTTGGGTTGAGATAATTTCTCAACACTTAGCTTTAGAAAGCTCTCTTAGAATTAATGTTCCCTTTTCTTGTTCAAAACACTTTTGAAAATCTTAGTTTCCTCTTAACTTAAATGTGAAAAACATTTATAAACTTGAAGCGAACACTTATTTCCCTTATAACTTTTGAGAAATGAACTCAACTCTTTACTCTTTGCTTAACTTGAAACTTGAGCTTTAAATCAATTCTTAGGAAATACTTAGTTTCCTTATAAATTTTGAAGGAATGACTTCAATTTTTTACTCTTTACTTTAACTTGAAACTTGAGCCTTAAAACGTTATATAAAGACTCTTGAAAACCTTTAAGAACTTTGCTTTGTATTAGCTTATTAACTTTAGACTTGACTTTTAACTTCTTTGACCTTAATTTTAGCTATCCTTGAATGGAATTATGAATTTAAGGTTATGATTCATGTTTTTGGTGATTCTTAGGTATTTAGAATCATTTGAAGTAATTAGAATAACTGGAGAGTGTTACTATACCTTAGAAGGACTTAACTAGGCTAAACTATGAAAATTGAATGAAAAACATCGATTTGGACACATTTGGGGCACTTCGCGCCAGACCATTTGGTCTAAGGTGCGCCACCCCAGGCCTTTTGGCGCAGATGGGGCGTGCCGCAACTTGTGCTACCTAGATTTGTCTAAATGGTTTTTTTCTCTCGTTTTCTGATCCTAAATCGCCTAAGCCTCCATAGTTCTTTCCCCAAATCCTTAAGTTCATTAATACCTTCAATACCCAATAGATCTAACTCGAAAAATAACTCAGAAATTACGAATCAACATAAATGAGCATTCAAACAACTCAACCTATAGGAACTCGTGATAAGATTCATCAAGAACTCACTTCTTAATATGAAAACAATTATAATGAATTGAATTGAAACAAGTTTGGTTTGTGGATGAATTAAACCAACACGAAAGATCTCATATACCTTGATAGGGATCACCCCCGACGAATTCCACTCACAAATCCTTGGCGTTCTTGCGAATTCTTGAATTTTCTCCTTTTCCTTCTTCTCTTCTCTTTTCTCCAAGCTCTAAGTGTCAAGTTGAATTTTCTAGTCTAACTAAAACTGATTTTTACCCCAAACAAATTCCTAAAAATGAAATAGGAAATTAATTGGTGAAAAGACTAGTTTGCCCTTCCTTAAATCCGGATTGGGACCTTCGCCAATCCAGTAGCCCAACTTTCGATAGGCATATCTCCCCTTCCAATATCGAAAATGCACAAAATTCGTGGCATTGGAAAGATCTCTCCGAGGGAATTCGAACCATATTAAAAGATAACCCTAACTCATTCATGAGCTAGGAGTTATGACCGTTTGAAAATGACCAAAACTCACTTCCTTAACTTAGAAAATTTTATAGATTTTTCCCTTTCTTTTCAAAAGTGATTATTTTTAGTTTCCTAGTTTACTTTTAGCTATTTCGAGTTACTAGATGTTATATTAAATGATTATGATGATCCATATCTGATTGTTTTACTATGTGAGCAACTGATTAAGTATTTTATTGTTGAATAAATTAGAAGGGACAAACCATAAACCGGGATGTGATACTGTATGTCGAGAGTCAAGGTTTTAAGAGTGCTAGTGTTCAAGAAAAATTTATCGTGAGTAGTTAGTCAGAATGCTTGTAGTTTTATTCGTGAACTCTTCTATGTGTTTGGATGGTTAGGCTAAATCAAGAACCTAGTAAGTAGGTTGACTGAGAAGGTGGTTAATATTAAGGGTGCTAGTGTGATTCTTAGGTATTCCAGAGAGGGTAAAGATGGAGAAGCGAGTGATTTATTGCACATTCTTGCTAGTTGATTTCTTATGGTAAGCAGTGGGTGTCGGGTTGACTGATGATTCCTACCAGTACATGTTGTTTTGTACTGATACTATTCTTGCTATGCCTTTTTGACATAGTCTGAATGCAGGTTGGTGATGTTTCATTATTATGTATTGTTGTACTCTTAATAGCTTTTGCACCTGTTTAGAATAGATCCTTGAGGGTGTTAATTACTTTCCAAGTCTTAACCCGAATTTGTCTAAGAAGGTCTTTATTTATAAAAACTCTATGATTTCATTTATCTCCGCTCTCTGTTAATTTTCTACATGTTTTTCTATTGAGATATGCATGTTCTTCTACATAGATGTTAGAGTGGGTGCCCGCACGGCTGAATTAGGATATTCCTATGTCTTATTTATGAATCATGATAATTTGTTCATTTGGTAATTTTATGTGTATTTTTTAAATATTGTTTACACACTTTGTGTAGATTTTATGTTTATGAAATAATACAATTTTTTGAAAATCAAATTTTATGTCTAAACAAATCTTTCACTTTATATCAATTTGATTTCATATCGCAAATCTAAATAGGCACAAAAAATAAGAAATACAAAGATATACTTCATTTGTCCACATTTTTACTTGTCATCTTTTGTTTTACGAGAGACAATTAGATAAATCTTAATATCTAAATTGAATTATATTACTTCAGTAGTTTAAGTTTAAAACTTAGATGTTGAAAAAACTATATATTAATATATTATAAGTTGCAACCAAATATATTATAAGTTGAAAAACTATATGAAATTTGAAGTTAAAGGATGGGAAGAGGAAACAAGCTAGGCATATAAATACCGTAAAGGTAAGCAAGCAAAGACTGAGGTATAAAGGATGATATTGGCTACAAGCGTGTATTTCATCTAGCAAGAGAGGAATCAAAGAATTTTCCACAAAACAAGAACCTTGATAATGCTGGAAAAATAGGTTGTTTATGAAGCGCATATGAGGGGGAGGGCAATAATACAATGAAAATATGTCTTCAAAACTCTGAACTTTTATCCTGGATAGGTGCAAACTACTTACCTAGATTGGTAAATGCGTAGTAAATGTCTGATAGAATAGAGAGTTACTAAAGTAGAGATCTTATTTTGGGACAATATTTTTAAATTAGAGCGATAATTAAAATGAGATGGAGAATAGTAATTTCTTAGTTTAACACTACTGGTCGTGTGATTTTTAATTGTTAAATTTTTTTCCAAGAATTGACTTGAAATATTTCCACATCTTTGTGATACATTAGGGTGACAACTGGGTGGGTTGAGTCAAATTTGAACGGGTCATAATGGGTTAAGACAATAATCGGGTCAAAACCTAACTCAATAAAAATATTTGGGTCAAAACGGGTTAGGTAATGGGTTTAGATAAGATAATGGATCAATACCTAACTCAACCCACTTTTTTAAAAACTTAATTATTTTATTTATTCTTTTAAAATATCTTAGTACCTGATAAAATTATTTTTTCTTTATTATGTGTATATATAACATATCGGAAAAAAAGATTTAAAAATATTTTGACAAGATTTTTTATGAGTCAATTCGGGTTACATATCAACCCAATATTTTTAATGGATTGAAATAGGTTGTGTTGAAATGGATTGAGCTAATAAACGGGTGGGTCAATACCCGATTGACCGGCCCAAACTTAAACTAATTGAACAAATTGAGTTTGTTTTTGTCACATCTGGGGTACATACACTCCCTTTCATTTCAATTTATTTATTTGATTTGATTTGACTTGATAACAAAGTTCTTTCATTTTATTTTTTTGAATTTTGTGATATTAAACTAAAGAAATATTGATGTATTATAATACTTTTTAGTCTTGTGATTTTAAATTACCATGCAAATTTTCTTAGAATTAATCGGTTGTCTAAAAAGTAAAGTAACATTCTTTTCGAAATGGATGTTAGCCGATATTTTTTTACTATATTTGGACTATGTTTAACCAAGTTTGTTTTACTTAGCGTAGGTAGTTAATTCTTTACTAAGAATAACTTATTTAGGAATAGATTACCTTAAGTCTTGATTCCATTGTTATATTTTTAAATACATATAGAAATCTTTATTTTCATCAATAATACGATATATTGGAATAAATATTTCTCTTTTTTTTGTTTCACATTTTTTCATATCTATATTTTATTCAATATTTGGTATCAGAGTCTAAGCTCGCTGTATAGAAAACTTTTGTAGTAGCTTTTCGAAATACTTGTGTAACAAGCGGGTTCCGTTTTCATAGAAAAGCCAACGGGGAAAAATTTTGGATTGGAAATTTTTTCGTAGTATTTGAATTTTTTCCAACCTAGTTCAGATTTAAACGAAATCGAAGTCTTCGAGATGTGAGAAAATCTGGTAACAATCAGGTGAATCATTTATAATTTTGATTGCATGACTAGTTAGATAACTCATTAAGAAACCGTACGACTTTACAAAATTGAATTCGGGCGAGTAGATCTCCTGAAATTGTTCTTGGCGTCGTAGGTACTTTTGAAGTGTCGTTGTTTAGAGGTGTGTTATGAAATGGAAAATTTTGAATTCTTGAGAGAGTTTTTTGTCTCGGGGATCCCGCCTTGGCAGGCGTTTCTATCTCCCTGACGGGGTCGCTGTGGTGGGATAGGTGTCGCTGTCACGGACAAGACGCAACTTAATGTCGTTTATATGCCCCTAAACGACCGTATTTGGTACTTTTCAATTTTTAGAAGTAGGAAACGAATCCCAGAAGACTTCTACTCGTTTTCACCATTTTTGAGGCTAAAGCTAAGTTTTTCACTCTCCGAATCCATTTTTTGATCTGTAGAATATAATAAAATGGGATAATATTGATGAGGAAGGGTTTTGTTATAGATAATATGGTGGAAAAAAACCTAAATTTGGTTTGTGGTATTATGGGTACGATCTAGGGTTTATTGTTAGAAATTCGGGTAATTAGTGAATGTATAATGATTTTTAAGTTGTATTAATTGTTTATAGACCAAGGACAAACGAAATGAATCCGAAAAGGGAAGGATCAAGAATCTTAAGGTTTTAAGCTTGTTTCGAGGTAGGTGATGATTGTGATTCTATGATGGTGTGATGTGTTAGGACCGAAAATAAGCAGGTGTAAATGCGGAAGCTAGCAAAGCAAACCTCGAAAGACCACGAGTAAGAAGACAACGAGAAATATACCAAAAGACACAAAGATTTGACGTGGTTCGGTCAATCGACCTACGTCCATAAAGGAGATGAGCATTCCACTATAAATATGAGAGTACAAAATACAGAGGGAAACAACCTCAACCAATTCACTCGGGATACATGGGAGGTTCACACAAGTGATAACGTATCAAGCTTGTGACCCACAAATTCTCCCCCTAACCAAAACTCTCAAAGCCCTTAAGACTACATTGTGAATGCTGATTAAGTTAGAAGGAACATGCCTCTATTTATAGAGTCCTAAACCTTTTCCTACCAGAAAAAGGATTAGTCAATCCAAAACCTTTTCCTAAAAGGAAAACCTATTTATGGTAAGAAATTTAGGGCAAATAAAACCCAACAAATCTCCCCCTTGGCCTGAATTTCTGACAAAATAAATTTGTCCACCTTCTTCACTTAATCTTCAACAACTTGCTTCTCCTCTCCATAATCTCCTTTGCAAAATTTATGTCTCAACACAGAGAACCTCTCTGAAACAATTTCTCCAACAAAATCTTCATTACTGTCAAAATGGTTGCGGCTAGAACTACACCCGCCAAGATGAACACCTCTTTCTAACCTGGTTCAATAATCGATTATCGAACCACTGAACCTGACTTCATCATTGAATCTGGCTCTGATACCACTTGTTAGGACCGAAAATAAGCAGGTGTAAACGCGGAAGCTAGCAAAGCAAACCTCGAAAGATCACGAGTAAGAAGACAACGAGAAATATACCAAAAGACACAAAGATTTAACGTGGTTCGGTCAATCGACCTACGTCCACAAAGGAGATGAGCAATCCACTATAAATATGAGAGTACAAAATACAGAGGGAAACAACCTCAACCAAATCACTCGGAATACATGGGAGGTTCACACAAGTGATAACGTATCAAGCTTGTGACCAACAAATTCTCCCACTAACCAAAACTCTCAAAGCCCTTAAGACTACATTGTGAATGCTGATTAAGTTAGAAGGAACATGCCTCTATTTATAGAGTCATAAACCTTTTCCTACAAGAAAAGGATTAGTCAATCCAAAACCTTTTCCTACAAGGAAAACCTATTTATGGTAAGAAATTTAGGGCAAATAAAACCCAACATGATGTATTCTTGTTATTGCTTTATTATGATGCATGTATGTATGCAAATGTTGCACTATTGATTCACACTTGTTGTAAATGAGATAAGCGAATGATTATATGCTATGAATCACTTTTGATTGTATGACTTGAAAGTATACTTGTGTTTGTGATTGTGGTGTGTTGATGTACCGAATTGCCACGTTTGCATAGCTAACTAGGATCAAATTGCCACGTTCCGACATAAAAATAGGATCAGATTGCCACGTTCTGGCATAACTATGAGATCGGGTATCACGTTTCGGTGCACTAACAGTTTGAGTTTGGGTTCTATGAGAGGATCAACTACTTTTATAAACGTGTATTGTTGAAGCATGTGATATTCAATGTTGTATATGTTTAATATATTGCATGGTTATATTGTTGTATTAACTTGTTTATGTTATACTTAGCATATGCTAATTTTGTTAACCGCCGGTCTTATGCTACTAATTCTCCAAGCCCTTGGTTTGTGGATTCTGGGAGCGTCACATCATATTACAAACAACTCTTACTCTCTTCATACTCTAACTGAGTTCTCTAGAAAGGATGCGATAATTGTTGGCGATGGTAAAAGAACTCCTATCACTCTATTGGTCATACTACTTTATCTTGTCCTAATCTTGTTGTCAACTTTCTTTTAAAAAATGTTGTTTGTTTAATTTCTATAAAAAAAAAGTTAATTTTAGTTGCTCAATGTTGTAGGCAAAATTTAAATTCCATTGAACTTTTTTTCCTTGTTCTTTTGTTGTGAAGGATTTGAGCACAGGGCATTTCTTCTTTAAGGAAAGAGTAATGGTGATATCTATGAGTGGCCTATAGACATGAACAAATCAGTAACACCTCCTCCTCAAGCACTTGTTGCATTAACAACTCCATCATTGCATCTATGACATGCTCATCTTGGCCATCCTCAACCCTGTAATACTAAAACTTGTGTCTCTTCTTTCAACTTACCAATGAAGCATGCCGATTCTTTTCGTAACACTTCGAAAATCCAAGATGTGTCCTAGAGCCTAACATAAGTGTCATAAGGTTTAGACATTGTTTTATGGTCCATTTTAATGAATATAAGTCATTTAGGAAGTCTAGAAACCAAAACGTCCAAGAACGTCCATGACATCCGAAAACTAGTTCAATGAGGCGCTAGTGCGTTAGCCTATTTGACTAATTTCTTGAAGTCGAAAAATGATGAAAATTAGGGGAAGGGTGTCTAACATGTGCTTGAGTTGTTTCATAGTCGAAACGTCCGGGCACGAGTCAAGGACTACTTGGGCAGTGTGCACCCACGAAGGCAGTTGACGAGGCGTGTGTGGATCGACGGGGAGTCGATGCCATCCGTCGAACAACACTTATCCAAATCCTTGAAGGACCTTTTTTGCACAGTCTTTGACCAAAATTACGGATGTGCATCACGGAAGGGGGGTTGGCCGTCGATTGACCCACAGTCCGTCAATCGTATTGTCGTTTGTGAAGGTCTAATTTTCTGCACGTTTTGACGTGGTTTCAATTAATTAATTAAGGGGTTAGGTCGTTATTTAGGGGATTAGGGAAGCCTAATTAAGTTAATTAACACCCCAGATAAAGATCCCAACCCCATTAGACTAATCACAACTCACAAAACAAAACTCTCTTCCTTCTCTCTTCTTTCTCTCTCTCTAGTGAAGAACACCATTGAAGACCACGCTAGGGGAGGGCTTAAGGGATGCAAAGAGTCAAGTTTCACCATCAATCTTCATCAATTAACAAGGTATGAGATATCTTTCACCTTTGAGACCTCTTTCCTCAAAGGGTTCCATAAAATTGATTTCCAAAATTGAGTTTTCAAGTGGGTTTCATCCAATTTCGAAATTGATGTTATGAATTGATTTGTTTATGTTTTATTTTGGATATTATGAATAAATTAACATGTATTCTAACCTAATTATGATACATCTTGATGTATTTGTCTAGTTTGTACCTTTACCCCCTTAACCCTAGGTGATGATCTTTATATGAATTATATTGTATTGGTTCAATTGACTTGGTTATTGGTTGAATTGTTACTAGATGATATTGTTATACTAATCATGAATGAATTATGGTGATTTATGGTCTTTTATGCTAGTTCTTGAGAAGTTGATCTAGGTTATGAAATATGTTGTGAATTGATCCTAGTATCTTGTCTTAAGCTATGATCTAGTATTGAATTGTGATGTACTGATTCTTTTGGCCTTGTTATTATGTTTTTCATTGAATTATGATGATGTTATACCCTAATTGGGTTGAATTAAGCGTTGATGGTAAGACCTTGATGATGAATTATGAAGGAGACTTGGTAAGTCTTGTGATCCCTATTCTGTACTTTAATTATGGTTAATTGTGATTAAGTTATGATGTTGTATTGGGTTATGCGTTGTATTAGGATTGATATGGTTGGAATTATGTTTATTTGAAATGTCTTGACTATGGTTGTGAGGTGTTGGCTAAGATGTATATGTTATAAGGATGGTGAATGATTTACCAATGTGCCTTATCATAAAGTGATATATAAATGTGCTAACCTCACTTATATGAATTGTAATGAAAGGATTATACACATGCAATTATTTTTGAGCTATGATGATGATGTTTATACAAGGGTTAGACCCTATGATCTACATTAAGCTATGATGATTAATAAAGACATTAAAGACATTTCAAAAAGGGAATCTAACTTAGCACCGAGTGAACTAGAGCGAAGAGTGTCCCTTTCCACATAGGGAGGGTAGGATCACTAACGTACTCTTGAGATTGGAGACTACAATGCATGTAGCATAAAGTGGATCCCAACTATATCTCCTAAGTTCTTGAACTATGTTGCCCCATAGGAATACTAGCTAATGGATCCACGTAGTTGCTATGTTCATGTTTTGGTACTACCTTGGCAAGTAGTCTGCATTCTTTTGGTGCAGGGTTCTATGACACCGGATTCCACATTAGCTCACGTGGTCTATGTCAGTTAGGGCAAGATGTTCCCAAAAGGTAAAATGAATTAAAGGAATGAACTCTAACTAGGATGACCTAAGGGGTTTAGCTTAGTCTAGGTAGGGGTATGGGACTCTACCAAAACATTTCACTAGTTAGCCTTGAAGAGAGTCTTAGGAGGATGTTCTTATGTATGAATATGCTTATAATGCTATGTGATATGTATATGATGAACCTGCACATTGTTAATACTATATGTTGATTAGTTTCAATTATGAATATGTGTTGGTCTATATTGTTAAAGTATGATGCTATGTACTCTTAAATTTTATGATATGTGAAGTGGGATGTTGGTCATGAGTCTTGTTGTGTTACTTGATTGAGTAAGGTTATGGGGCTTTGCTTGGTCATTGCACTTGTTGACTTGATAGAGGTTCATGGGTAATTGTCTTACTTTGGTTATGATGATATGCATGTTGAATTGACTAGTTTTTATGTTGTTGGTCTTATTATGTACATGCCTATGACTTAATGCATAAAACCTAAGTGATTTGGTATAGTCTTGTTGAATGTGCATATAGGTTTTCAAAAAAAGTGCATACTTAATGAAATGTCCCTTTTATCATGTTTTCATGATATGTCTTCATCTGGTCTCATACTTAGTACAAGTGGTGTACTAACCCCATTTCTTCCTTTTCCCCAACATTTTAAGTATTGGTCGTTCAAGAGCTTTTGAAGACGACATTGAAGAAGACTTGGATCTCTTATTCATCCAAGTAGGGTAGGTCCTCAATTTCCGAGGGCGATGCCACTATCAAGCCATGATGTTGTTTTTAGTATTAAGACTACTCTTATGTTTCTTTCTTTTCATTTGAGTAGTAAACACTGTATGACCTATATGTGGTCTTGTTTCATTGATGCATGGGCTAGGCCTAATTTGGTATACTCTTATTAGATGGTTATGAGATGAGACGACTATGTTATCTTTTATATATTTATGAGCAATAAAAGTAGAAGACTAAGTAATATTCATATACGAAGGGCCTATGTGATACGCTCAAACTTACTTCTCAAATAAGAAGTAAAGCGGTCGTGTCAAGTAAATAACCCAACTAGTGAGGTTGGGATCGTTCCCACGAGGAAAATAGTCTAGACTTAACTTCAACCTGTTATTACTATTGTTTGGTCAATGACTTCCTTGGAAAGTAAAAAAACAATAAAAGGGGGGATTCTATTTCTAAATGAATATAAATAACTAACGCAATTGAAAGAGACACTTAACAGCTTTGAATGTTGGATTTTAATCAATTAATCAAAGTAACTAGGGTTTACGTGTTCCCCACAGGTTCATAACTTGATAATTCTAACTATAACAATTCTTTCCTA
>NC_028644.1:4346806-4360474 GCF_001406875.1 Solanum pennellii | reverse complement strand
AGTGAGCATTTGCATCAGGCTACTAGTTACCACAAAGGTGTTGCCTGTAGGTAGAGGAGGCAAGACAAGTGGCTCATCCGAGTCTGCTATGTTATCATAGCCTCTGTAGTATGCTTGGGGCCGTGGAATGGGATTTTGTCCCCTCTGTTGGTGTTCACCCGGAGCATCGGGTAACATCTGACCATGAACATCAACCGGAGCTGGGATGTTCTCGTTCCGATCATCATCATTTATTCCCAAGTTTCGATTCATATTGCGCAGTGTACGCTCTAATTCGTGATCGTAGGGAAACAAGGGTTCTCTTCCTCTCCGTGTATTTGGCATACAAGGAGGATAGTTCTGAAAAAAAATCAAAAACAATAAAACAAAGTAAAATCAAGAAAATATCAACTAAACTATAGTAATAAGTTCAAGTTAATCTAAAAGCTATAATCCCCGGCAGCGGCGCCAAAATTTGATACGCTCAAACTTACTTCTCAAATAAGAAGTAAAGTGGTCGTGTCAAGTAAATAACCCAACTAGTGAGGTTGGAATCGTTCCCACGAGGAAAATAGTCTAGACTTAACTTCAACCAGTTATTACTATTGTTTGGTCAATGACTTCCTTGGAAAGTAAAAAAACAATAAAAGGGGGGATTCTATTTCTAAATGAATGAAAATAACTAACGCAATTGAAAGACACACTTAACAGCTTTGAATGTTGGATTTTAATCAATTAATCAAAGTAACTAGGGTTTACGTGTTCCCCACAGGTTCATAACTTGATAATTCTAACTATAACAATTCTTTCCTAGTATCTTGCATGCAAAGTGATAAGTTATGTATTTCTAAATCCTTGGTCCGGCATCTAGAAAATCTCACTCCGCACCTTGGTCCGGCTACGTGTGTTGCTATCCTAACCCTTATCTTTACCTCATATTAAGCATCGTATTCGATATTTGACTAAGTTATTACCTCGTACCAATCAATACTAGACTATTAGATAGTATACACTAAATCTATGTTAATAATTCTTTTCCTATTATCTACCTCCTTGGTCCGGCAAGTAGCATTAAGGCGAGTTCTAACGTTGGCCATCCGTTAAAAAGACTTCTAAGCGAAAGAATTATTAATACATGCAAGACACTATTCTAGAATTGTTATTTTAGTTAGGTTTTATCTCATTATTTGCCTATGGTTCCCACAACCCTAGTTATGGAGTTTAGTTACCCATAGTCATAATCACAATATTCAAATATATTAAATAAGAATTCATGTACTTACTTCAATGAGAAAGAGTAAAATCCAAAAGTTTGCTTGATTAATCACCAAAAATCACTTGCAAGAATCTCAAAGTAATCGATAATCTCACAAAAAGTCTAATAATTATCAAGAATCTCACACTAATACACAAAGTCTAATAATATGATGTCTAACATCCATAGTCTAACCGTCTAAGAGTCTAACCTCAAAAACGAGGTTTTTTGAACTATTTATAAAAAATGAAAACCTAATTAAACAAGGACTCTATTTGCTGGAAATCTGCCAAAACGCGGCTGGGTCGACGGACCTCGCGACGGATCGTCGTGGTCACGACGAACCGTCATGGACTCCGTCGTCCCATACTTGTGCAATTTCTTCTGCTGCTCTTCTTCATTACCCTCGACGGCAAGTATGACAGACCGTCATAGGCACAACGGTTCGTCGAGGGTCTTCGTTCTAAAACACTTCAACTCTTGGAATATGGGTACTGGGATTACTTCTCTGAACTTCATGACGAACCTGCAGGACAGACCGTCATAGACACGACGGACCGTCACAGGCTTCGTGACCCCACACTTGGTCAGACTTCCCCATCTTCCTTCAGCAGCTGCACTACGCTGCCACCTACGGCCCGTCACAAGCACGACGGACCGTCATAAGCTCCGTAGGTGGTCTCTTCTGCATTTCTTCGCTCAAAATATCCGCATTCAGCTTTTGACAGATTTCCTGCAAAATAAAAAGAAACTTATATAAAAGTTAGCACAAAAAGGCTTTTGGACACACTAAACTTAAGGAAAAAGTATTAATAATACCGTGAAACCACGGTATATCACTATGTATACTCGATATATATATATTTTACGTGTATATAGAGGTCTATGTAAACCTCAATGTAGTAATAGTAAAAAGTTTCAAATTTTTTGCTAAATTGGACCTATGAATGTAATGATGTAAGCTAAGAGGCTAGTCTTAGTCCTCAAAGAGGATGACGACGCCGGTTATGTCTAGGGGGTTTTTTCGGATGTGACACTCTTACATTTTTTAATTCTTGTTTATGCAATAAGAGTCATCGTCTACAATATAGTAACAACTCAATTACAAGTTCTAGGCCTTTTGATGTTGTTTACTCAGATGTGTGTGGCCCCTATCCAACTATCTCTTTTGATAAATTTAGACTCTATGTTATTCTTGTTGACCATTTCCCGAAATATACTTGGTTGTTTCCTCTAAAATCCAAATCAGACGTTAAGGAAATTTTAATTAATTATGTGCAAATGGTTCAAAACTGATTTCAATTGTGAATTAAATCATTATACACTGATGGGGGAGGTGAATACATTGGCCTTAAATCCACTCTATTGAATTTTGGGATCCAGCATCTTATAAGTTCTCCATACACTCCCCAGCTAGTTGGCATTGTCGAAATAATACATTGCCATGTTGTGGATACCGCTTTAACTCTTCTTCATTATGCTTCTGTCCCTCTCAAATTTTGATCACTTGCATTCCAATCTGCAGTCTACCTCATTAACAGGCTGCCAACACCACTTCTTGATCTTAAATCTCCATTTCAGTGTCTCTTTAACACTAACCGAAACCCTCTTAAACTAGGTTTTTGGTTGTATTTGTTATCCATGGTAATTTCCCTACACGTTAACCAAACTTGACCCCAAGTCCAATCCTTGTGTGTTTATGAGATATTCCGCTGCCACCAATAATTATACTTGCCTAGACCTTGCCACTTTGAAAATCTATACTCTAGGCATACTGTATTAGTTGAACACATTTTTTCATTCACAACCAACTATCCTCATTTCTCTCGTTCACAAGTCTCGCATATGGAAAAATGGTTGTGTCATGGTAACCCCTCCAACTCTTCCTCTTCCTCACAATCTCTTTCACCTCCTATTGTTGCAAACCCAATTCCAATTCCTGCTACTACTGATTTGGTCAACTCCATGTCTACTCGTGGATATCACACTCAGGGTTATCAGGATGACGTGCCAATTGGTTCCACCGTAAGTCCTCCTACACATTCGTTGTTTTTTTCTTCTTTTGAAAAGAACGATCCATATGCATCTCCACAACCAACTCCTGAAATTCCATCAAATCAAATAGTCACTAGGTCTCAAAATAATATTTTCAAACCCAAAGTGATTTTTGATACATTGCAACCTCCACCGTAAAGCACCTTCCGCGTACCCCAAATACCTTTAGTCAATAATCCAAATATCGTGAATGACAGGCTGCTATGAAAGAAGAACATATCACTTTACTTAAAAATGAAACTTTGTCATTGATTCCCTCTACTCCCTCTCAAAATATAGTTGGGTGCAAATGGGTGTTTCGTGTCAAACACAAGCCTAATGGATCCATAGAGCGTTATAAAGCGATATTAGTGGCAAAAGAAATTCATCAGCATCCTGGAATTGACTTCTATTCCACCTTCAGTCCAGTTATTAAAACCATAACTTTTGCCTCATCTTGTTCCTAGTTATGTCTCTTCAATGGCCGTTGCATCAACTTGATGTAAACAATGTCTTTTTACAAGGTGTTTTCATACAACAACCACTATTTGTAGATCCCTCATTCCCTAATCACGTGTGTAAGCTACAAAAATCTATCTATGGACTTTGCCAGGCACCACACGTATATTATACTAAAATAAAGAAGTTCCTCTTATCATGTGCCTTTGCTCATTCCAAATCCGATGATCTTTTATTCATCAAATGGTCTCATAATTCTCTCATTATTGTTATGATCTATGTTGATGATATTGTTGTTACAGTCTCTAACAACTCGCAAGTTTATGCAACAATTAAGTTGTTGGGTGATAGGTTTTCCTTTAAGGATCTTTGTCCTTTACATTTTTTTTGTAGGTGTTGAAGTTATCTAGCATGATCATGGATTGACTCTCACACAAAGTACCTTCATTGCGGACATATTAGAAAGTTCAATATGTTGGATGCAAACAATGTGAGCACTCTTCTATCCACAAGTGAAATTTGATCTTTGGATGACAGTTTCCCTTCGACAGATGCTACACTTTATAGGCAGGTCATTGGCTCATTGCAATACCTCATTTTATACGGCCTGATATATGCTATGCGGTAAAAAAGCTCGCTCAATTCCAACACTCCCCATCAACTAAGCATTGACAAGCAACAAAGAGGCTCATTTGTTATCTAAAAGGAACCATAACCTATGAACTTCACTTTAAACGTGGTAACTCTTCTCAGTTACTTGCATACTCAGATGCAGATTGAGATCGTATTTTCGATACTAGACACTCCACTTCAGCCTACGTTATTTTTCTTGAAAAGAAGCCAATTAGTTGGTGCTCCAACAATCAACACACTATTTCCAGATCTTCAACAAAAGCGAAATACAGGGCTGTACTAAGTGTAGCTGAGCTAAATTGGCTAATCAACCTACTGCAAGAACTTCGGATCAAGCTGTCTTGTCCCTCTAAGGTCTTTGGTGATAACATTGGTGTCACTTACCAATGCCATAATCCAGTCTTTCACAGTCGAATGAAACATGTCGCAATTGACTTTCATTTTGTCCGTGACCAAGTGGAAAGTGGAAAATTTTCAGTTAATCACATTCCAACAGGAGCTCAACTAGCAGATGCCTTAACTAAAGCACTTCCCAGAAGGTCCTTTGTCCACCTTGTTAGCAACATCGATCTCGAGAAAATTGAGCTGATGTTGAGGGGGCATGATAAGGATAAGGATATAGAGTCCTAGTACATTAGTATGTTTTGCCATATATATAATTCTTTCTTTCTCTTTAGGTCTCTTACGTTCCACAAACTCCTTTATCTCCTATACTTGTTCATGTATAAATACCACATATTATATCAATAATACTAAACACTTTCATATCATATATAACTCTCATATATAATAATGGAGGACTAATTTGCTTAGCATTAGACAATTGCAAGATAAAGATTATGAGTTGAATATAAAATATCAAAAGTATAGAATTGAAGATGCTAAACTTAGCTTCAACATTAATTTGTTAGCTTTGAACAATTAAAAAACGGAAAATTACAAGTAGAACTATTTGATGTTCCTATGTGTGCCACTTTTTGGAAACAATCAAACTACGATTATAAATGAATTAATCATGTTTGGAAGTGTTATGATATGAGAGCACGATGAAGCCTTTCAACTACACCTAGGTGGTATTATCATTTGAATATAATAAATACGATGTCTTAAAAAATATAATAGAGAAATGCTTATAATTAAGATAAGGGTAAATTAGAAACTAAGTGTAAAATTATCGGTTGATTTAATTAAGTGGACAAGTGTTGTTGGTCATCCCAAAGTAGTACTTTCCCGCGTCTACTTTTAATTGTTATGTTGCGCTTTCAAATGTCAGTTTGACTTATTTTCAAAGTTAAATCGGATCACATTAATTCGATATATTAATTAAAAAATTTAGATATTAAAAACCTATATGGAAAATATTATAAATTGTAATTTTTTGCATATCAATATGATGAAAAAATATATTGCAAAATGTTAGTGAAAGTTCTTATCGTTTGATTCAAAAAAAAGAAATTATAACAATTAAATGTGGACAGAATAAGTAAATAGACAATTATTACCTCCGTCCACTTTCAATTGTCGTTGTTTCTTTTTTTAGAGTCAAAATATAAAAGCTTTGACTAACATTTTGTGATGTATTTTTTTATCATATTAATATGCAAAAAATTGTCATTTCTAGTATTTTTCATATAGTTTTTGAATATTTTGTTTGAAAAATTAAATTAATGTAATCTGATTTAACTTCTAAAATTAGTCAAATTGACTTTTAAAAAATATAATATAACAAATTAAAGTTGAATAGAGAAAATTATTAAACG
This sequence comes from Solanum pennellii, assembly GCF_001406875.1. Taxonomy (NCBI): domain Eukaryota; kingdom Viridiplantae; phylum Streptophyta; class Magnoliopsida; order Solanales; family Solanaceae; genus Solanum; species Solanum pennellii. The sequence continues at coordinate 4,354,354 of NC_028644.1, read as the reverse complement.
AATGGGAGTATTATATTGTTCTCTCAAGGGAAACTATGGCTCATAATAATGAAAACACATGGATTATAAATACAATTTCTTCTTTTAGACTGTTTCTAGACTAACATTAATTTCTTTGTTCAGAATAATGAAACCACACATGGGATAATAAATACAGTTTCTTCTTTTAGGAAATAAAAACTGTTCTAGACTAGCATTGATTTCTTTTATGAACCAAAGACATTCATTTGTTGCAAAAAGTAAAGACATTCATTTGATAAAGACACAAGTAAATGATTTTGCCTTTTTAGTTTGTCATTAAATACTTCCGTACGTCTTATGTGTGGTATACAAATTTGCCAAAAAAAAACATTCATTTCAAATTTACAAAGTATTTAGGAAATCAAATACACTAAAATCTCTATAAAATAATAATCAGTAAATTAATAATTTCTCTAAAATAATATTCTTAATCAATCTCGACTTAGATCAGTGGAAAAAATCATCAACTTCAATAAGATAATAAAATAATATATTTTTAGAAGACTCCTATATAAATATATACTTTCATTAATATCATAAATTAATTATTCTTTAAAAGTACAAATATATCTTATAAGACAAATTAGTGAAAATATGGTTTTATTGTGTTTTATTTTTTCTTAAAATTTAAATCTAGTTGAAGCTCATTTTTAACTTTTCTTATTACATTCAAGAGCTCCCCTGGTGTTGTCTTTTCAAACTACACTGTAAATTGTGAAGAGTTCTAGATGCGATAAGTGTTTCCTTACGCGTAATTGTTTCCAAAGGTATAGGATCATCTTCGACTTCATCATCAACATTGTTTTTTCCGATGATATCTACAATTTCTTCTAAGTTGTGGACCTCTGAACATGTATTACTTTCACCCGGATAATCCAACAAGTTATTAACATCGATTTATTGTGGTAATCGAGATCATTAATCACGACCTCTAGTTCATGAATGACGTTTTCACAAGTGGATTCATTCAAATTCTCCGAAATTGCATCCCTCGAACGAATTTTACAGTGTCGAAAATAATTTGTTATTATCTCTTGCTGAACATTTGTTGTCCAAGTAGGGATTGCAAAATCGATAACATCCAAAACATTAATCTTAGCTGGATCAGTTTGTCCCACTTCATAGCCTTCTATTATCCTACGATAACATCTGTTACGTACAATAATACATCTTGAGAGCACTTATTATCCCAACATCACAAGGTTGAATTTTTAATGTAATCATGGGTGGTTTGAAAAACAATTCAACATTTTGTAGTCCTTCAATATTTCTATTATGGGCTGGACAATTATCTGCCATAAGAAAACTCGTCTACCATGCATTTTGTGGTCAAACCGGCCAACAAATATATTCATAAAACAACACACTTGTCATTCATGCTCTTTTGTTTGCACGATAGTGACAATTTAATAAAATATGATACATAAATTAATAAGATAATGATTTTGATATATTCGTTGTAGTTTATGCATAATATTTCTTTTATATGAAATCAATAAATATGATACATATATTAGTAAGATACAATGATTTTAATATAATTAAAATTAACTTTCATTAAATCTCAAACCATTCTTCAAATTAATTAATATCAATTTATCGATTAAATAATATCTCTATAAAAAAATAAAATTTCGTGATTCTACCAATATTAATTTATACTGGTTTTAATATAGTATAGATTTACAATTGCTTTAAAATTAATTTTGCGAAAATATGAAGAAGAACAGCATGGTCTTCATTCTTTGCCTTTGCTTGTAAGTAAGACTATGGTGAAAGAATATGATAAATTGTATGAGAAGGTTACAAGTTAAATACATCTTAATTATGTAAGAATCAATTTTCTCTAGAACTCAAATTCAAATAATTTTGCTAATTGTTAGTGTTTTTTTTAAGTGAAGTAAAATAATAACAAAATAATTACTATAATAAGTTTCTACTCTAAAAGGTATTCTTAAAGTTCTGTTATTATTGTCACCTAGCCCACCTACACTTTGCAAGGGCATATTTGATATTGCTGTTACAATTGCTTAATTTTAGAAGTGTTTTTTTCATAAAAAAAAATAGCTTTTCAAAAAGTATTTTTTTTAAATAAAATAAAATAATTGGTGTTATGTTAATTTATTTGAAAAGTTTTTTTGATAAATATATTATGTTTGATTAACCTTTTTAATTTGAAAGTCAAATCATAAAAAAGGACAAATATTAAAAGCACTTTCAATATTAAGATTGTTTTATAATAAGAAATTATCTTAAATATCTATTACAAAATTTTTAAATTGAAATTTATATTTTTAAATTTTCAATAAATATTATATATAGATAAATAAAAATTTAAATTAAATATTGATATAATATTAATATAATAAAAAATATCAAGCACAATGAACTTAAAATTATTCCACAAATTAAATCAGAAAGTATGAAAATTCACCACAAAAATATATAAATATAAGACATATATTTGTTATATGTTTTATATGGAAATGAAAGTTTGGTCTTGAAAAAATAATTTTCTGCTCGAACTGTTTTTAAGAAGCAGAATTATTTAGCTCCTTTCCGATAGCAGAAAATATACTTTCTACTTCTAATTAAAAACCTTTTTATTAATTTGCCAAACACTTTAATTTTTCTAAAAAAATATTTTTGTCTCAAAATAAGTGCTTTTGGTCTTCCAATAGCGACACCACACATGCTTGGAGCCTATTAGGACGGGCTAACTTTAGATATTCTTAAGTCAAAATAGCTTTTAAGCAATTTTGTAGTATTTGGATAAATTTTAAAAAATATTTTATAAATAATTCTTTTTATGTTAAAATATAAAAAAAAAGTCAAAACTGTAAATTTGAATTTCTAGTTTATGTCTTTTGACTTATAAGTTAAAAATTAAAAATTAATTCAAACGGGCTAACTCAATAATTTGGATATAAAATTTACAAAACGTTGAGTTTAGGGTGGGAAGATTTCAACCTATTCTCTTGTTATATTTTATGTGTATTGTCACTTGAAACTCTTTTGAAGAATCTTATGAAGCAAATTTTATGCCCAATTTATTGAGTGAGCCTGTTTGGATTGACTTGTGACTTACAATACTTATAAATTAGACAATCTAACTTATGACATATTTTTATATTTTTAACTTAAAAATAAATGCTTACAAGTACAATTTTATTTTATTCAAATACTTAAAAACAACCTCAAAAATTATGCAAATTTAAAAGCACCTAAAATAAATCGATTTAAACCCAAAAAACAAAAAAAGAACAAAGAGTTGGAGAGACGTCAGAATGGGTCATTTAATATAAAAATGGAAACTTGAAACTCCAGCCATTTAACTCAACAAGAATGATTCTCTGAAAAGTTAGCACTAGATGTGAATGAAGCATCAATGTTAATATATAATATTCTGTCCATTTTAATTCATTTGTTTTATTTTTATTTTTAGTTTGTTTAAAAATATTGTTTTTGATAATTTTTTAATTTAAGTATTCACGTGATATGTTTAAGAACAAAAAATTAAAAAACATTTTGATATCTTTTACATATCTTCAAATTTAAAACCACATATTTTAATTTTTTTTGCTTATTTTTTTTTTTCATATCAAAACATGACAATCAAATTAAAACGGAGAAAGTAATAAATATTACTCCCTTCCCATTTTATGTAACACCATTTCCTTTTTGGTAAGTCACAAAAGGAATATCACATTTCCTTATATGATAAGTATTTTATGGTACAATTCTTTTTTTATCTTTATCGATCCCACTTAACTTTATTTTTTTTTAAAAAAGTACTCTAATAATATTTATGAGGAGAGAGAAAAATGATTTTAATTTTTTGAAAGAGAATTTGGTAAACAGTTCAAAGAATACAATATTTTTTAAATTCTGTATCGGGTGAAATATTGCTACATAAAATAAAACGGAGAAAGTATAAAAGATATGAACATTTTATTGTTAGCTAGGTTGTACCATCATCTCCACACTGTTTTCAGCACATGAGGCATGTTTAATATTTGGTACCTTTCCCTTTTTGCTCTTAAATATTATTTTGGGGAACATGAGATGGAAAGAAGTCCTTTTCAATTATCATGACATTTAAAATCCTTTTTTGGTGAAAAAAAAAAGTCTTCCTTACAAATTCATAATAGATTTTATGGCATCTGAAGATTCTCTTGATCTTTAGATATTGAAGCAACATGTCATAATAATTTAGAGGGAACAAATAAATATTTAATTTAATATGGAAGTGTGAAAAAAAAGTTGGAAATATTAAAGAGGTGAGGCATGATTACCTTGAAAGCTTGTATTTGTGAAAATGCTAGCTTAGTGATTAATTAATTAAATTTTACTCAAATTAGACACCACCAGTATTTTGTTGAAAATATCCCGTTTACTTTAACTAATCAATTATTGTTATAAAGTATTTGTATTATAGTGAATGTCTATCATGTGGAGTCCTTTTTAGGATATGATTAAAGAGTCCTACTTGGGGACCAAGTTAGATTTCTCCTATAAATCGAGTGCTCCTCTTCATTGTAAATTCATTCATCAAGAGAAATAACAAGTTTTCTCTTCTTTTCTCTCTAGTTTCTTCTTCTTATTCTATAGTTTTATAACACGTTATCAGCACGAGACTCTAATTTCTCAAAAGTGAAGGTTAGATTTGAAGAATTAATAAATGTACTATTTATTCTTTTGTTTTTAATTTTAATGACCAATCTTACAAAACTAGAGTTCACTGCCCTTCAAAGTTCGGGCAGGAACTACCTCTCGTGGGTGTTGGATGCTGAAATCTACCTTGATGCAATGGGTCTTGGAGACACCATAAAAGAAGAAAATAAGGCATCAAATCAAAACTGTGCACGAGCAATGATATTTTTGCGTCATCATCTTGACGAGATTCTGAAAATCGAATATCTGACAGTTAAGGATCCACTTGTTTTGTGGAAAAACCTAAAAGAAAGATTTGACCACTTGAAGATGGTCATACATCCAAAGGCACGATATGATTGGATGCATCTAAGGCTACAAGACTTTAAGTCTATACATGAGTACAATTCTGTCATGTTCAGAATCACTTCTCAATTGAAATTATGTGGAGAAACGGTTAGTGAGATTGATATGATGGAAAAGACGTTCTCCACTTTCCATGCCTCGAATGTGCTCTTGCAGCAACAATATCGAGAGAAAGGTTTCAAAAATTATTCTGAACTAATTTCTCATCTTCTTGTGGCCGAGCAAAATAATAATTTATATTGAAAAATCATGAGAATCGACCTACGGGATCTGAACCACATCCTGAAGTGAATGAGGCGTACGTCCACCATGCTAGGCGTGGAAAAGGTCGCGGTCCTAATCGTGATCTTGAACGTGGAGGTGGTCGTGATTATGGTCAAGAACGTAATTCTATTCCTGGCATTAATCATTTATCAAATAAAAAGGAAAAAAGAAAGGATGAGAAACGTGAAGCAACTAGGGAAGGTTGTTTTCGATGTGGTGGAAGAGGTCATTATGCACGTGATTGTCGTACTCCCAAACACTTGGTTGAGCTTTATCAAGAATCACTAAAGAAGAAAGAGAAAAATCCTGAGGCAAATTTTATCTCTGAAAATCAAGTTGACATCACTCACTTGGATGTAGCAGATTTCTTCGCACATCCTGAAGGAAAAATAGATCACTTAATTGGTGATGGTTCTGTGAACATGGAAGAGTGATATTATTTTTGGTAGTATTTATTAATAAATTTCATGTAATAATAGTTGTTTGCATGAGTATTAGTATTTTAAATTAGTTTAGTCGTTCATTAGCTTGTTCCTTAATTCTTAATAAAATAATATATATTTTTCATTGATTTATTTATATGATTCTAATATGATAGAGTTAGTCAAATACTAAACTTTATCATGTGTTTGTATTATATTAGGTCTTTAACTTGGTCTATGTTAAAAACATAAATTCTGATATTAACTAGGATTTATCATGTGTTTGTATTATAATAGGTTTTTAATTTGATCTAATGTTAAAAACATGCAGTCTGTTATTAACTAGGATTAAATAATGATTTTATTTTATTTTCCTAACAACTCGTTTTTGACTTAGAGGAAACAATAAATTAAGGCTCAATTTCTAATATTTAATTATTAATTTATTCCTTTGAATATATTGTACCCTTTTGACAACACTAATATTTAATATATATTTATTTTGTGTATGTCATTTCATGTGAAGATATGGATAATTCTAAGAACATATTATCGAAATATGAAGATATTTGTTTGATTGATTCTGGTACAACACATACGATATTCAAAAATAAGAAATATTTTTCTCATTTAAGTATGGGTAAAATAAATGTTACTACAATTTTTGGTAGTACTAATATGATTGAGGGTTTTGGAAGAGCCATTGTAATTTTGCCCAAGGGAACTAAAACTCATCATTAATAATGCTATGTTTTCTCCAAAATCTAAGAGAAATTTGTTGAGTTTTAAAGATATCCGTGAAAATGGTTATCATATCCAATCAATGGATGAAATAAATCTTGAATATCTTAGTATCACCAAGAATGTCTCTGGGCAGACATGTGTTATAGAAAAGTTTCCTGCTTTATCTTCTGGCTTGTATTGGACAAAAATTAGTGCAATTGAGACACATTTTATAGTAAATAAGAAGTTTACTGATTCCAATACATTTGTACTTTGGCATGATCGTCTGGGACATCCTAGGTCAATAATGATGAGACGAATTATAGAAAATTCGAATGGACATCCACTAACAGACCTAAAAGTACTTTTAGATGGTGCAGGTAAGTTAATTGTGAGACCATCACCAATGAAAGTTAAGATTGAGTCCCCTGCGTTCTTGGAACGTATACATGGGGATATTTGTGGACCTATTCACCCACCTAGTGGGTCATTTAGATATTTTATGGTTCTAATATTTGCTTCTTCTAGATGGTCTCATGTGTGCCTATTGTCATCTCATAACTTGGCATTTGCAAAATTATTGGCACAAATAATAAGGTTAAGGGCACACTTTTCTGATAATCAGATTAAGTCCATTCGTCTTGATAATGCTGCAGAGTTTTCATCCCAATCATTTAATGATTATTGTTTAGCAATTGGGATAAGAGTCGAACACTCCGTTGCTCATGTTCATATACTCAGAATGGTCTCGCAGAGTCATTAATTAAACGTTTGCAATTAATAGCGAGACCATTGCTGTAACGACATGTTTAGTCGTTTTGAGCTGCAGATTTTATTTCTGGAAAAACTGGCTGAGACGACGGAACCCACGACGGACCGTCATTGGCACGACGGACCGTCGAGGGAGTCTCGTTCCAAAACACTTAGAATTCTGAAATTTGGGTACTAAAATCGACTCTCTGAACTTGTCGACGGACCTGCAGGACGAACCGTCGTGGGCACGACGGACCGTCGCAGGTGTCTCGTTCCAGAACACTTAGACTTCTGAAATTTGGGTACTGAAATCGACTCTCTGAACTTCGTAACGGAATGGCAGGAC
>NC_028644.1:4342069-4344339 GCF_001406875.1 Solanum pennellii | reverse complement strand
TTTGCATGCTGCAACACTTATTCGTCTCAGACCGACAAGTTATCATAAGGTTTCTCCATTGCAATTGATTATGGGTCAAGAACCTAATATATCCCATCTAAGAATTTTTGAAAATGCTATACATGTGCCTGTGGCACCACCAAACCGCACTAAGATGGGCTCTCAAAGAAGGTTACGAATATATGTTGGGTTTGAGTCACCCTCTATTATTCGCTATCTTGAACCATTGACTGGAGACATGTTTACTACTAGATTTGCAGATTGTCGGTTTGATGAGACATTTTTCCTAAAATTAGGGGGAGAGAATAGTGAAATAAAACGAAAAATTTTGTGAAAAAATTTATCATTGTCTCATCTTGATCCATATTCTTCTACTTGCGAACAAGAAGTACAAAAGATTATTCATCTGCAGAAAATTGCAAATCAAATACCAGACGCAGTTACAGATTTGAAAATGATTACTAAATCACATATTCCTGCAGAGAATGTCCCAATTCGAATTGATGTCCCTAAAGGACCATCCACTACTGTCATAGTTAATGAGTCAAAAACACACCTAAAGCGTGGTAGACCATTGGGGTCTAAAGATCAAAATCCTAGAAAAAGAAAGATTAAATATCAAGATGACACTATGAAAGAATCTCATATGGAAGTTCAAAATTTGAATAAGTCTGATATTCATGAAAGAATCAATGAACTTGAAACTCAAGGAAATAATGAACTATCCATAAATTTAAGAGATGTTGAAACAAATATGAATCGATCAGAAATAGTGGTTGATTATGTCTTTGCATATAATGTTGCAACAAATATCATGCAAGATAATGAGGATCATGAACCTCAATATGTTATAGAATGTCGACAACGAAATGATTGGCCAAAATGCCAAGAAGCAATTCAATCAGAGTTGAATTCACTTGCCAAGCGTGAAGTTTTTGGACCTATAGTTCAACACCTAATGGTATTAAACATGTTGGTTACAAATGGATTTTTGTGCGAAAAATAAATGAGAAAAATGAAATACAAAGGTATAAAGCACGCCTTGTGGCACAAGAATTTTCTCAAAGGCCTGGCGTCGACTATGAAGAGACATACTCACCCGTTATGGATGCAATAACATTGCGTTATCTCATTAGTTTTACAGTCCATGAGCAACTTGAAATGCATTTGATGGATGTGGTTACAACCTACCTTTATGGATCACTTGATAATGAGATATACATGAAAACTCCTGAAGGATTTGCGATGCCTATATCATGTAATTCAAAATTTCGAGAAATGTATTCAATTAAATTGCAAAGATCATTATATGGTTTGAAGCAATCTGGGCGCATATGGTATAACCGTCTTAGTGAGTATTTAATTAAGGAAGGTTATACAAATAATGCAATTTGTCCATGTGTCTTTATAAAGAAAACAATATCGGAATTTGTTGTACTTGCTATTTATGTTGATGACATAAATCTTATTGGAACTCCAATAGAGCTTCAAAAGGCAATTTATTATTTAAAGAATGAATTTGAGATGAAAGATCTGGGAAGGACAAAATTATGTCTTGGTTTGCAAATTGAGCATTTGACAAATGGTATTTTTGTTCATCAATCTGCCTACACAGAAAAAGTGTTGAAAAGATTCTGTATGGATGAAGCGCATCCATTAAGTACTCCGATGGTTGTTCGTTCACTTGATGTGAATTAGGATCCATTTCGACCTCAAGAAAAGTATGAAGAAATTCTTGGTTCTGAAGTACCATATCTTAGTGCAATTGGTGCACTAATGTATCTTGCTAATACTACAAGGCCTGATATAGCTTTTGCTGTTAACTTGTTAGCAAGGTATAGTTCTGCTCCTACTAGGAGACATTGGAATGGGATCAAACACATTTTGCGATATCTTAAAGGGACAACTGATATGGGCTTATTTTATTCTGTTAATTGTAGCCCAAATCTTGTTGGTTATGCTGATGCAGGATATTTATCTGATCCACACAAAGCTCGATCCCAAACAGGCTATGTGTTTATATGTGGGGGGACTGCCATATCTTGGAGATCTACAAAGCAGTCCATCGTAGCCACTTCATCTAATCATGCTGAAATAATAGCTATTCATGAAGCAAGTAGAGAATGTGTGTGCTTAAGGTCTATGATACATCTCATTCGAGAGAAATGTGGTTTGGAATGTGATAAAGTACCCACCACTTTATATGAAGATAATGCAGCATGCATAGCACAACTTAAGGGAGGATTCATAAAAGGAGATAGAACAAAGCA
>NC_028644.1:4334448-4335829 GCF_001406875.1 Solanum pennellii | reverse complement strand
GACGGTCCGTCCTGCCATTCCGTTACGAAGTTCAGAGAGTCGATTTCAGTACCCAAATTTCAGAATTCTAAGTGTTTTGGAACGAGACACCCTCGACGGTCCGTCGTGCCCGTGACGGTCCGTCGTGGGATCCGTCGTCTCAGCCAGTTTTTCCAGAAATAAAATCTGCTGCTTAAAACGACTAAACAGGTCGTTACATAATAATCATGTTAATTATCATTTTCTTTGACACATTCATAATTGTTTAGTTGCACTGATTGAGGTCGATTTCACCACCTCTATATTTTTGCATGAGTTAAAAATTTTAAAGAAAAAACAAAATATATAAGTTCGATGCGGATATCAACTTATCAAGAATTTGATTAAGTGTCCAAAACGTATGCCTTGTCGTTAGATCTAAACTGTATAGCTATCTAATTTTTTTCTTTCTCTTGTCTCCCCTACGATTACAAGGAAAGTATGAGTTCCAAAATAAAAAGTGAAAATTGTAAAGTGCAATAACTAAAACATTTAATTCTTAGACATTGATTTTTCAATTAATTGGAAAACACAATAACTAAAAAGAACATTATGTTATAAATTCATTGAATGAGTGGATAGTCCATAAGGTTGGTACTTGAACAACCATTCATATTCACTAGGTTACATGAACCTTTTTGGATAAGAATGTATCTATTTATTATGATACTTAATATGGTGACCTTTGGAGTGTTTTCTCACTCTATAAATAGGGTTGTTCATTCACTATTGTAATATATACATATGAGACTTGAATACACTTGAATAAGAAGAAAATTCCTCTTCTTCTATCTACATCTCTTGTCTTCTTCTCTTTATGATTATATCTCTTATGAGCTTGATTTTATAACACGTTATCAGCACGAGTTTCTAGTCAATTAAGATTGAGTTTTAGTTTTTCTTTAACTCATGTTTTGGTGGATCTCGTTGTGAGAATCAAGGTATTATATGCATAAAATCAGGTATGTATTTTCTAGAATATTTTATGATTTAGAATAAAAATAATATTTAGTCACTAATAATTATCAAGAACCGAAGACATATACTACTATTGGTTGAATATAACATGCTATACAAAACTTCTTAAATAGAAGAAGGTATAAAATTTTAATAGCATGAGTTTGAATGTTATTTTGATTGTTTTGAAAGACTGAAAGGGTGAGTCATGTTGTACTTCGGTCTATTATACCGTTGGTTAAGGGTAAGACGATGGATTCAAGTTTCATCGCACCAAAAGGGTAAGACATCTGATTAAAGTCCGGATGCACCATAATGAAAAATATTTGAGGATAAGACGATAGATTCAAGTTCTATTGCACCAAAAGGGTAAGACATCAATTTGAGTTTTGATGCACCGTGATTG
>NC_028644.1:4313970-4330713 GCF_001406875.1 Solanum pennellii | reverse complement strand
GGCAAGATTCAGTTTCTCCCCGATAAAAGGACATTGAAATGGTGTTGAACACATGATTGAATATCCTCGAAGGACCATAGTTATGGGCTTATTCTATTCCGAGGAATCCAAGACAAAATTGATTGGTTACGCAGATGCAGAATATTTATCTGATCTGCATAAAGTTCTATCTCAATCACGCTATGTGTTTGCATGTGGAGGCACAATAATATCTTGGGGATCAATGAAGCAAATGTTGCTCTGCAGAAATAAAAGTCCTCCATGAAGCAAGTCAAAAGCGCGTCTGGTTGAGATAAATGACACACCATATTCAAGAAATGTGTGGTTTTTCTTTAAAAAAGAATATACCAACCACAATGTACAAAGATTGGAGACATCATCACAAGAAATTAAGTGATGTTTTAACCAGGGGGAGTACAATACGCGTTGCACTCTTTTTGCCTTGATCGAGGTTTTTTCCCACTGGGTTTTCCTGGCAAGGTTTTTAATGAGGCAACAAATGGTGCGTATCAAAAGATATGTGTACTCTTTTTCCTTCACTAGAATTTTTTCCCACAGGGTTTTTCCTAGTAAGGTTTTAACGAGGCACATTATCTATGGACATCCAAGGGGGAGTGTTATAAATTCATTGAATGAGTGGATAGTCCATAAGGTTGGTACATGAACAACCATTCATATTCACTAGGTTACATGAACCTTTTTGGATAAGAATGTATCTATTTATTATGATACTTAATATGGTGACCTTTGGAGTGTTTTCTCACTCTATAAATAGGGTTGTTCATTCACTATTGTAATATATACATATGAGACTTGAATACACTTGAATAAGAAGAAAATTCCTCTTCTTCTATCTACATCTCTTGTCTTCTTCTCTTTATGATTATATCTCTTATGAGCTTGATTTTATAACACATTACTATTATTTAGAGAATCTGATAGTCTTTTTGGTATTATAATTTTTTCATACTTAAAAAAAAACAAATCAATGTCTATGTTTGGTTATGATAATTTTTGTGTAATTTCTAAATATATAATTTTTAAAAAAAAGTATTCAAAGGATAAAATGAGGTGTTTTAGCTCTTACACTTCGATTTTTCACATAAATCATGAGATACAGAATATATGTTGTCTTTAGTTATTGCGCTGTGCAATTAATTGGAACACTATGTACTCTCCTTCCTAAGAGAAAAAAGAGATTAAATAGTTATAGAGTAAATTTCATATCTAACCAACAAGGCATATAATTTTGACAAAACATAACTAATTTAAAAGGAAAATATATAATAGAAACATTATTTCTTAAGCATTTAAAAAATAAAGAATAATCAATATATATAGCTCAAAATCCATTAATCTTCATCGCTTGATGTTATCATTTCATCCTATATACAAGCGTCAAAAAAAAATAACAAATACATTATTAGTCATAAAATAAATCTCAAAGATAACAAAACAAAATAATTTATCTAGAAGAAATAAAAAATATGCTGACATATTAGCCTTACTTGCTAATTAGAAGTAATATATGAAATAATATTAGAAAAAGATAATGCTCCTCAAAGCTTACAAATATTGTAACATGTCTTCCACTAATTCTCTAACCAAAGATGACTATAAAATAGCACACAATTTTAGTGTGATTTTATAGCGTTAATGTAACCTTTCACATTAAATAATTAGAAATTATGAATATGAAAGACTTAAGAGGTTATGAATATGAAATGTTTGAGAGTTATGAATATTATTAATACTAATTTCAGAATAGAATTTATATAATTGAAGAGGTATAAGTTTTTAAGAAAAAAATAATTGAAAAAAATAAGAAAAAAGAAAATTAAGAAAAAATGAATGGAGGTCATAGAGAGGTGCCACATCACCTACTATATGATCCTTATATATATATATATATATATATATATATATATATATAGAGAGAGAGAGAGAGAGAGAGAGAGAGAGAGAGAGAGATTTCAAAAAATGTTTTGAGGGCGAGTAAAATTGTCTTCTTATTTATCATTTCTTTATATGTGCGTAAATAGAAAAATGATCGACTAATATAACTAATATGAGATAGAAATTTTTTTTTGTAATCATGAGTCTTATGAAGTTGTATACCTTTCTATATTTAGTAAAAGTTAACTTTATATTTTATGTTTTACCTTTTTTGGGGTTATTTATATATATTTTACCCTTCAATATCTATAATATATTTTAAATCATGATTTTCAAAAGTTGACCTTCCTTTCTTAAATTCTATACTAGCCAAACACCTTTATAAATAGGGTAACTTTCACATATAGCAAATAAAAAATTCATATTTGTATGCTATAACAAAGTTTGCATAATTGCGCTCCATAGCAAACGTAGAAACTGTATAATTCGCTATACATATACAGTTGAAGCAAATTGTATAAAACGAAGTGTATAAAACAAGAAAGAGAAAGACACTTGGGCAGAGAATCGTATAAAAACGAAGTATATAAAACGAATTGTATTATCATAAATGTATAGAAAAATTATATACAATTTGAATTTGTATAAAATGAGAAAGATAGAAAGACAAAAGAGACTTGACAAGGAATATACAATTGAATCGAATTGTACAAAACAAGAAAGAGATAAATTAGATACAATTTGAAAATTTTATAAAACGAGAAAGAGAGAAAGGCAAAAGAAACTGGGCAGGGGAGTATTTTTATTGTATAATTATAAGTGTATAGGACGAAAATATATGTACTTGCATGTGTATATACAATTTTCTCACGCTTTATACAAACAGAAACCCAATTTATACATTTCGCTTCTGTTTGTATAAGTGAGAAAGGCGAGCGTGGCGAGCGAGATTTGTGAGAGTGGCAAGCGAGATCTGGAAGATGGGAGGAGGGGAACAAAAATATATGTATTTATACAATTTTCTCTGCTTTATACAATTAGAAACAATTTTTATACACTTGTGTTTGTATAAAAAGTGAGAAAGCGAGCGAGAGATTAGAGGAGAGTGGCGAGCGAGATATTTAGGAGAGAGGCGCCTGACAATTTTTTGTAAACATTTGCTGTAGAGTACAATTAAATCAAACCCTAGCTACTTTATTTATTTTAGGTTATTAGTTTGCTATTATACACAATTTTCCCTTATAAATAACACAAAAAGTAATGTTCTCCTCCCAAAATACAACACTATTTAGGAATGTCCTAAGGTGCACCCAACTAGATGAAACTCTTAAATCTCTTCATTGCTTTTGTCGGCATTAGAATGAATAAATAAAAGAGTTAAAATACACATTTAAATTATTTTATTTTATTGAATTTCATAACTAAATATTTGAGAATATGAGTTTTCTATGTGAACTATCACTTAATTATCACAACCTAGATCGTTATGAGTGACACCCACACTAACTCTTCGGTGGAAAAATCATTAATACTAACCAAAAAAATCAAAATTCTAAGAAAAGAAATAGGGAGTTCCCATCAACTCCAACAAAAGGTCTAACAACTAAATAAATGCGGAGAAAATTAGCCTAGAACATGAAAGTCAATGTACCAAAACTCTATGAACAATAAGTCTAAGAACAAGGGATACAACCCCGAAACTAAACAAACACCTTAAACAAATAGTCTGAGTTCGAAGAGAGTGGACTTAAACAAGAGAGATTCATGGAATCTTGAAATAACCGACTCACCCTTGAATCGGTCATGCTCAATAGTCACATAGCTGAGGTCTATCAATAGCTGTCGAAAGATGCCCTGTACTCAACAAAATAAGAGAAAGTGTATCATCAGTACACAATCAGTGTGTACTGGTAAGGTCATGCGGCTATCGCACTAAGTGAAACATATATAAGTCAAAACAACATTATAAACATGCATACACCGAACATAATCTTCATAGCATAAGGAACCACACCACAATCACTCATAAATGAAGTCCCATACCTTGAGAAGTCATAAGTCATAGTCTATGCTCATGTTCACAACAATAAGCCAATATATAACAGGTCAATGGTCCTCTCATGGAACCCAATTCAATGATCCTCTCATGGAACCCACACCCAAACTGCAAGTGCATCGGAATGTGGTACTCGATCCAATGTTTATATCGGAACGTGACAATTCGATCCCATATATTATGCTGGAACGTGACAACCGATCAAGTTAGTTATTCTGGAACGTGGCAATTCGATCCTTCAACACACCACAATCAGAAACACAAGTTTACTCCCAAGTCATACAATCAAGAAATGATTCATGACATATAATCATTAGTCTACCTCATTTACAACAAGTGTGATCAACAATACAACATTCACACACATACCGTAACATTTCGCAATTTGAAATAATTAGGAAGATCCTTATGATTGGAAATAGTCATTTTTTGGAAATAATTAAAATCTGGAGATTTACTTAAGTTAGGAAAAAATAAGTTTTTGGTCAACTTCGAACAACCATAACTCCTAGATCAAGATGAGTTAGGTGTATTTTCAGATATGGTTAGAAAGCTCTTGAAATGATCTTTCCAACGCCGGCAAGTTTGCGTGATTCCGAGTGCGTATGAGTGAGTTATGCCCTTTGGAAGTTGGGCTATTGGAATAAGGTAAGTCCAATCCGGATTTTTAAAAGGGTAGTTTGATCTTTTCCTTACCCAACTTAATTAATTCATTTTTGATAATAATTTTAGGATCTAAACTGATGGGATTCAGTTTGCACTTTTAGCAAAATAGTTAGGGTTTTGAGAGAAGACAAAAGAAGAGGAGAAAATAGAAGAAGAAGAAAGGGTAAGTTCTTCAAGATCGGTAAAAAAAGCGGTGATTTTCACCAAGGAATTATTCCTACTAGGTATGTGAGTCTCTCATAGCATTGAGTTCATTCACGCATACACCCAACATGTTTATTTCAGCGTAATTTTGAAAGTCGATGTTCTTGAATTTGAATGTTGTTCTTGAATTGGGTTGAAATGTGGAATTTCTGAGAACTTACATTGTATTTTAGAGTCGCTTTGAGTTAGGTTCTTGAGTACATATGCTTTGTATCGTAATCTAAAATAAATTTAAGGAAAATATTCGAGTTTAGGTGAACTAGGGCTTGAAAACGAAGAATGAAAAAAGACAGAAAAAGAACTAGTACTAGGTCCACGTCACAGACCTATTCCTTTAATGCACAAAAACCTACTCCGTGTCTCGGAGAGGACGTAGATTCCACTGTCTCAAAATTAAATTTCTTGAATAATTATTTAGGAGCATCTCCACGTTGCGGACTTGTTCCAAGACGGTGATTTCATAACTTTTCTCATGTTTAGCTATCTAGAATCATTCTAAACATAATGCGATCTTTTCAAACACAAATCATAATCCTTGAATCTATAATTCAATTCAAGGATCAGTTAAGAGTCCGGTCAAGAGAAGTTAAGATCAAAGTCAAGAGAAGTCAAGAGTCAAGTTAAGATAAATTCTTAAAGTATTCAAAAGTCTTTTCCAAATGTTTAACTTTGTTTTAAGACTTAAAGTTCAAGTTGAGTAAGACTAAAGAGTAAAGCTTGAAGTTCATTTCTTCAAAAGTATATGGGGACTATGTATTCCCGAAGAGATTTAAAATGTTTTCACATTTAAATAAGAATGGAAACTGAGATTTTCAAAGAGTCTTTGGGCTAGTTTTCAGAAAGAGTAATTTCTTTCTAAACGAAGCAAGAGGGGAAACTTTGATTCCCAAGTTAGCCTTTGAGCTAAGATTTTGAGAACTAATTTCAAATCACAGAAAGAAGTATGTTTTTAAAACATAAAAGAGCTAGTATATTTTTGGGAGTAGTATTATTCACCGATATGGGGATGCGAGTTCATCTTAACTCATGTTTCCATACACCATGCATGTAACCATCATAAATAGAAAAAGATCATCCGTTTTAGATGAACATTTTTCAAAATAGACTAGTGGATCCACTTACTAGTTTAGGTCCCATACTTCGGCAAGGTGTAGGATGACCGGGCAGCGTGGTCCTAATAACACAGTACCATCACTATAGCTGATAAGTGATGATTGTCGGTTAGAGAAACTCTCATAGCATTAATTACATGGTTCCTCAAGGGGAATGAGGGTATGAGCCTTCATATAGCATTAATTACATGGTTCCTCAAGGGGAATGAGGGTATGAGCCTCATTCATGCATTGCATAAGTAGACTTTCAGAGGAAGTATGGCATGACTTTCATGAATTTATGATTTTGAGTTGACATCATGTTTCAATGAATTTTCTTTTTTCCTTATATTGCACTTGTTTTAAACTACTTTATGATGAAATGAGTTCAGTTAAGTATTTTTGAGTTGAGAAGAGCCAAGGTAAGTGTTTCTTTCACAATTTTTTCAAGACTATGTTGTTTTAGTATTCCAACTCGCATACTCGTACATTCAAAGTACTGATGCCAGTTGGCCTGATGCAGACACAACTAACGAGGATCGACATCCAGCGCACCGTTGATCCAGTTGAGCACTCCAGAGTCAGTTGGTGAGCCTCCTTGCATTCCGGAGGACTTCTTTTTATTATTTTTAGTTCTTTTCAATATTTTGTTTGTTAGGTTAATTGGGAGTCTTGTTCCAACATCCATCTCAGTTTTAGAGGCTTCATAGATAGTCAATCTGATGTTAGTCTTCGTCATCTTATGTTTAGATTTGAGTTTCCACTTTGGCTAAGTTAAATGTTTGTTTTAAAAACATTTTGAGTTCATTTTGAGGCAATTAAGTTGTTTAACATTTGAAATATTTTCTTAATGCTTTAAGTTTTCCGCTGAGTTAAGTAAGTCAAACCAAGGGTTTGCTTGGAGACCAGCAATGATCTTCGTGTGCCAGCCACGTTCAAGGTGTAGGCTTGGAGCGTGACGAATACATGCATCATAATGAAGAAAGAACAAACATTTCACACAATCATGAAATGACAACCATCACTTATCTCGAATAAAGCTTGAATCCCCTAAGAAACTTGATTCTTCCCTTTCAGGATTCGTTCAACTTGTTGTTGGTCTACAAACAACAATTATAATATGGGAATAAATAAACAAACACTAATTACCCTAATTATTAACAATTCTATCAGCCCTGGATCAACCCATGATCTTAATTAGGGCGGTTTCCACCATGAATTTTGGATCAAAACATTTTCCCATCGATAATCATCCAAGAAAATAGGTTCTACGGATTGAAAAACATATTAAGGGAATAAATTCCTTACCTTTAGTGCTAAAAGAGGTGGAAAACCTTTAAGAAATATCCTTGGGTCGTTTCTTAGCTCTTAACAACTAATTATTAAAGAAAATAACGTTTTTGAGGTGTTTTACCCTATTTAAATCGTGAATGTCCCGCTACAATGACCCTACTGTGGCGGTACCAATCCCGCTTAGGCGGCCTACACAGAGAAAGAATGCTAAACAAAGAATTTCAAAAGCCCCATTTCACAATGAACTATCATACCAGGACATTCAGAAAATACCCGTCCATGATAAGATCGATTCCGGGAGTTCTACTCACCCGATTCAATTCTGTAAGGTCGTACGGATTCCTGAACGAGTTATCTAACTACTCATGTAATCAAAATCATAATTAATTCATCCGATTGTTACCTGATTTCCCTACACCTTAAAAAATCCAATTTCGACCAAATCTGGACTTGGTTGAGAAATTTCAAGTTACTACGAAAACGTTTTCTAGCCCAAATTCTTTCCCCATTGACTCTTCCCTAAGGACGAAATTTAGTCGTTACACCAATAGTTAGCGAAACACACCCTAGAAGTTGACTAGGGTGATAACTCAGGTAGGAAACTCATACCCTCAATAGTTTAGTATAAAACTCAATAAAATAAAATAATTAAAATGTGTTTTTGACCTTTTAACTCTTTTCTTTGTTCATTCTAATTTCGACAAATGCAGTCAATTTCAAGGCGTTTTTGTCCATAAAATTTTTAAAATCCTAAACTCTTTCCTTTCAAGTTGGAGTTATCGATGCCACAATAGAGACGAGGCGACAACTAAAAAGGTGGAGAAGTAGATTGTGGATGTTTATACAGTTATAGTTGTAACCTTTAACCTAGTAATAATTTATTTAGATTTGCTACAATGAAATTATTTTTTCACGTGGAGTGCCACGTGACATAATTTTTAAATCAAAGAGAGAGTGTACACATATCATTGTAAACTAGTGCAAGTGTGTTTCGTTAATTTTTGAGTGATAATTCAGATAGAAAACTCACATTGTCATGTTTATATAGAAAAATTCATACTTTCAATAATTTAGATATAAAACTAAAAAAACTGAGATAGTTTAGATGTGTTTTGACCCTTTTAGTCTAAAGAAAATGAACTCCCGAAAAACGTGACAATTATAAGAAGAATCAAAAGATAGAGACATGAAACCACGAGAATTGCATTCTCTTTTTTATTGAGATGAATATGGTGGAAGGAATTCCTCAAATCAAATGGATGGAGGAAGAAGTGAATCTAATGACTCAAATTGAAGAGCTTCAATATGGGGTAACTAGTAAATTTCTTTTTGATTGTTCCTATTTAGAGTGATTGAGGAAAAAAATTTCTCAGAAATGTGAGACAAAATGAGGTTGTCAAATGATTGTGTTTCTCAGGATTTTGTTAACCTAATTTCAAAAGACGTTTTTTATATTACGTGCAAGGATGGATATGCCTATCTGATGAGAAATTTGATCATCTTGTAACCTGACGTACTTACATTTTAGGAGGAGTCCTTTCACTTGATGGACTAATAATGAGTGTATATTTGAAGGATTAGCTAAAATTGTAATCAATCGACATATGCAATGTTGACTTAATCACACTTAGGTGGAACACTTACCATCAATTTTTTTTTCTACATTTCAAAGATAATGTCAAGAAATTAAAAGTAAATGTAGTAGAGATATATAATTATGGTGACCATTTTAAGAAGCTTATAATTAGAGAAATATACTGTCAATATTAAAGAAAATTTGAAGTTATAGAGAAATAGTGGAAATAGCTCAAGCTGAGTATGGAAGTTATATTCAATTTGAAGAAATTTTCTTGCAATAAAAGGTTGGATATGTTTTCACACTCCTATTTTTTCCGCAAAATGAATTGTTTTAAAAAATAGAGTTTTTCAAATTAAAGTGATTTCAAAAAAGAGATTATTTTATTTCAGAGTTGCCACTTGAAACTGAGTTTTGATATTTCATGTCACCTTATTTACATTCCTAATCAAAAGGAAGTTGACTCGTTATTTTGTTGGTCTGCAATCTAGAAGTCTAGGTAAGAAATTTTGTTGATCAAGGGGAAGGTGTGAGGCATCCCTCGAGTCTCGTGATTTTAGCATGATCGCTTTACTGACTTAAATCTGACTTGGCTTAGTTTTAGATACATTATGCTTATTAGCCTAACAATTTACTTATGTCCCGCTTTCTTTAATTTATTTTAAATTGTCTTGTAAAACTATCGTATTTTTATTTGTGTGTGGTTTATTGATAGCAGTGCTTTCCAACCTCGCCACCAATTATTTATTTCTTTGTATTTCAAGACTAAAAGTAATTTAATATTCTTTAGATATTTATATTTTATTATTATTATAAGCTTAAATTACATATTATTTTAATTTTATTTTTTCTAAAAAACAGTACATAATAAGAACATAAAATAGAAATACATTAAAATAATACACCCTCGCATACAAATTTTACACAAGTTACATTGATATAAATATGTTAGGAATTAATTATGGACACCTAAAGTCTTTTATTTTTCTTTATTTTAGTCGTTAGAATGAAAAGAACCTACTAATTAAAATTAATTTGTTATTTGTTATAAAACTATAGAATAAGAAGAAGAAACTAGAGAGAAAAGAAGAGAAGACTTGTAATTTCTCTTGACGAATGAATTTACAATGAAGAGGAGCACTCTATTTATAGGAGAAATCTAACTTGGTCCCCAAGTAAGACTCTTTAATCATATCCTAAAAAGGACTCCACATGATAGACATTCACTATAATACAAATACTTTATAACACTCCCCCTGAATGTCTAATTCATAGATGATGTGCCTCGTCAAAAACCTTACTAAAAAAAAACTTAAGAAAAGAAAAACTCTAGTAAAGGAAAAGAGTACACATATCTATTAATACGCATCTAAGCTGCCTCATTAAAAACCTTACAAGGAAAACCCAGTGGGACAAAACCTCGTAAGCGAAAAAGAGTACAGCGCGTATTCACTCCCCTAATGAGAACATCAATCCAGGGACTTGAATCTTCGCATTCCAAGCTTGTACACCATCTTCTTGAAAGTTGCAGTTGGTAGAGACTTGGTGAATAGATCAGCCACATTGTCACTTGAACGAATCTGTTGCACATTTATATCACCATTCTTTTGAAGTTCATGTGTATAGAAAAGCTTCGGTGAAATATGCTTTGTTCTATCCCCTTTTATGAATCCTCCCTTAAGTTGTGCTATGTATGCTGCATTATCTTCATATAAAGTGGTAGGTACTTTATCACATTTCAAATCACATTTCTCTCGAATGAGATGTATCATAGACCTTAAGCACACACATTCTCTACTTGCTTCATGAATAGCTATTACTTCAGCATGATTAGATGAAGTGGCTACGATGGAGTGCTTTGTAGATCTCCAAGATATGGCAGTCCCCCCACATATAAACACATAGCCTGTTTGGGATCGAGCTTTGTGTGGATCAGATAAATATCCTGCATCAGCATAACCAACAAGGTTTGGGTTATAATTAACAGAATAAAATAAGCCCATATCAGTTGTCCCTTTAAGATATCGCAAAATGTGTTTGATCCCATTCCAATGTCTCCTAGTAGAAGCAGAACTATACCTTGCTAACAAGTTAACAGCAAAAGCTATATCAGGCCTTGTAGTATTAGCAAGATACATTAGTGCACCAATTGCACTAAGATATGGTACTTCAGAACCAAGAATTTCTTCATCCTTTTCTTGAGGTCGGAATGGATCCTTATTCACATCAAGTGAACGAACAACCATCGGAGTACTTAATGGATGCGCTTCATCCATACAGAATCTTTTCAACACTTTTTCTGTGTAGGCAGATTGATGAACAAAAATACCATTTGTCAAATGCTCAATTTTCAAACCAATAAATAATTTTGTCCTTCCCAGATCTCTCATCTCAAATTTATTCTTTAAATAATCAATTGCCTTTTGAAGCTCTATTGGAGTTCCAATAAGATTTATGTCATCAACATAAATAGCAAGTACAACAAATTCCGATATTGTTTTCTTTATAAAGACACATGGACAAATTGCATCATTTGTATAACCTTCCTTACTTAAATACTCACTAAGACGGTTATACCACATGCGCCCAGATTGCTTCAAACCATATAATGATCTTTGCAATTTAATTGAATACATTTCTCGAGATTTTAAATTACATGATTTAGGCATCGCAAATCCTTCAGGAATTTTCATGTATATCTCATTATCAAGTGATCCATAAAGGTAGGCTGTAACCACATCCATCAAATGCATTCCAAGTTGCTCATGGACTGTGAAACTAATGAGATAACGCAATGTTATTGCATCCATAACGGGTGAGTATGTCTCTTCATAGTCGACGCCAGGCCTTTGAGAAAATCCTTGTGCCACAAGGCGTGCTTTATACCTTTGTATTTCATTTTTCTCATTTCTTTTTCGCACAAAAATCCATTTGTAACCAACAGGTTTAATACCATTAGGTGTTTGAACTATAGGTCCAAAAACTTCACGCTTGGCAAGTGAATTCAACTCTGATTGAATTGCTTCTTGCCATTTTGGCCAATCATTTCGTTGTCGACATTCTATAACAGATTGAGGTTCATGATCCTCATTATCTTGCATGATATTTGTTGCAACATTATATGCAAAGACATAATCAACCACTATTTCTGATCGATTCATATTAGTTTCAACATCTCTTAAATTTATGGATAGTTCATTATTTCCTTGAGTTTCAAGTTCATTGATTCTTTCATGAATATCAGACTTATTCAAATTTTGAACTTCCATATGAGATTCTTTCATAGTGTCATCTTGACATTTAATCTTTCTTTTTCTAGGATTTTGATCCTTAGACCCCAATGGTCTACCACGCTTTAGGTGTGTTTTTGACTCATTAGCTATGACACTAGTGGATGGTCCTTTAGGGACATCAATTCGAATTGGGACATTCTCTGCAGGAATATGTGATTTAGTAATCCTTTTCAAATCTGTAAATGCGTCTGGCATTTGATTTGCAATTTTCTGCAGATGAATAATCTTTTGTACTTCTTGTTCGCAAGTAGAAGAATATGGATCAAGATGAGACAATGATAAATTTTTCCACAAAATTTCTCGTTTCATTTCACTATTCTCTCCCCCTAATTTTGGGAAAACTGTCTCATCAAACCGACAATCTGCAAATCTAGCAGTAAACATGTCTCCAGTCAATGGTTCAAGATAGCGTATAATGGAGGGTGACTCAAACCCAACATATATTCCTAACCTTCTTTGAGAGCCCATCTTAGTGCGGTTTGGTGGTGCCACAGGCACATATACAGCACTTCCAAAAATTCTTAGATGGGATATATTAGGTTCTTGACCCATAACCAATTGCAATGGAGAAACCTTATGATAACTTGTCGGTCTGAGACGAATAAGTGTTGCAGCATGCAAAATTGCATGTCCCCACACAGAAGTGGGCAACTTAGTTTTCATAAGCAATGGTCTTGCTATTAATTGCAAACGTTTAATTAATGATTCAGCGAGACCATTCTGAGTATGAACATGAGCAACGGAGTGTTCAACTCTTATCCCAATTGCTAAACAATAATCATTAAATGATTGGGATGAAAACTCTGCAGCATTATCAAGACGAATGGACTTAATCTGATTATCAGGAAAGTGTGCCCTTAACCTTATTATTTGTGCCAATAATTTTGCAAATGCCAAGTTACGAGATGACAATAGGCACACATGAGACCATCTAGAAGAAGCATCTATTAGAACCATAAAATATCTAAATGACCCACTAGGTGGGTGAATAGGTCCACAAATATCCCCATGTATACGTTCCAAGAACGCAGGGGACTCAATCTTAACTTTCATTGGTGATGGTCTCACAATTAACTTGCCTTGATAACAAGCAGTACAAGAAAATTCACCATTTAAAAGAACTTTTAGGTCTTTTAGTGGATGTCCATTCGAATTTTCTATAATTCGTCTCATCATTATTGACCCAGGATGTCCTAGACGATCATGCCAAAGTACAAATGTATTGGAATCAGTAAACTTCTTATTTACTATAAAATGTGCCTCAATTGCACTAATTTTTGTCCAATACAAGCCAGAAGATAAAGCATGGAACTTTTCTATAACACATGTCTGCCCAGAGACATACTTGGTGATACCAAGATATTCAAGATTTATTTCATCCATTGATTGGATATGATAACCATTTTCACGGATATCTTTAAAACTCAACAAGTTTCTCTTAGATTTTGGAGAAAACATAGCATTATTAATGATGAGTTTAGTTCCCTTGGGCAAAATTACAATGGCTCTTCCAAAACCCTCAATCATATTAGTACTACCAAAAATTGTAGTAACATTTATTTTTCCCATACTTAAATGAGAAAAATATTTCTTATTTTTGAATATCGTATGTGTTGTACCAGAATCAATCAAACAAATATCTTCATATTTCGATAATATGTTCTTAGAATTATCCATATCTTCACATGAAATGACATACACAAAATAAATATATATTAAATATTAGTGTTGTCAAAAGGGTACAATATATTCAAAGGAATAAATTAATGATTAAATATTAGAAATTGAGCCTTAATTTATTGTTTCCTCTAAGTCAAAAACGAGTTGTTTGGAAAATAAAATAAAATCATTATTTAATCCTAGTTAATAACAGACTGCATGTTTTTAACATTAGATCAAGTTAAAGACCTAATATAATACAAACACGTGATAAAGTTTAGTATTTGACTAACTCTATCATATTAGAATCATATAAATAAATCAATGAAAAATATATATTATTTTATTAAGAATTAAGGAACAAGCTAATGAACGACTAAACTAATTTAAAATACTAATATTCATGCAAACAACTATCATTACATGAAATTTATTAATAAATACTCCAAAAAAAAATATCACTCTTCCATGTTCACAGAACCATCACCAATTAAGTGATCTATTTTTCCTTCAGGATGTGCGAAGAAATCTGCTACATCCAAGTGCGTGATGTCAACTTGATTTTCAGAGATAAAATTTGCCTCAGGATTTTTCTCTTTCTTCTTTAGTGATTCTTGATAAAGCTCAACCAAGTGTTTGGGAGTACGACAATCACGTGCATAATGACCTATTCCACCACATCGAAAACAACCTTCCCTAGTTGCTTCACGTTTCTCATCCTTTCTTTTTTCCTTTTTATTTGATGAATGATTAATGCTAGGAATAGAATTACGTTCTTGACCATAATCACGACCACGACCACGTCCACGTCCACGACCACGATTAGGACCGCGACCTTTTTCACGCCTAGCATGGTGGACGTACGACTCATTCACTTCAGGAAGTGGTTCAGATCCAGTAGGTCGATTCTCATTATTTTTCAATAATAAATCATTATTTTGCTCGGGCACAAGAAGATGAGAAATTAGTTCAGAATACTTTTTGAAACCTTTCTCTCGATATTGTTGCTGCAAGAGCACATTCGAGGCATGGAAAGTGGAGAACGTCTTTTCCATCATATCAATCTCACTAACCGTTTCTCCACATAATTTCAATTAAGAAGTGATTCTGAACATGGCAGAATTATATCATGTATAGACTTAAAGTCTTGTAGCCTTAGATGCATCTAATCATATCGTGCCTTTGGATGTATGACCATCTTCAAGTGGTCAAATCTTTCTTTTAGGTTTTTCCACAAAACAAGTGGATCCTTAACTGTCAGATATTCGATTTTCAGAATCTCGTCAAGATGATGACGCAAGAATATCATTGCTCGTGCACAGTTTTGATTTGATGCCTTATTTTCTTCTTTTATGGTGTCTCCAAGACCCATTGCATCAAGGTGGATTTCAGCATCCAACACCCATGAGAGGTAGTTCCTGCCCGAACTTTGAAGGGCAGTGAACTCTAGTTTTGTAAGATTGGCCATTAAAATTAAAAACAAAAGAATAAATAATACCTTTATTAATTCTTCAAATCTAACCTTCACTTTTGAGAAATTAGAGTCTCGTGGTGATAACGTGTTATAAAACTATAGAATAAGAAGAAGAAAATAGAGAGAAAAGAAGAGAAGACTTGTTATTTCTCTTGATGAATGAATTTACAATGAAGAGGAGCACTCTATTTATAGCATACACTAGTGGATCCACTTGTTAAGACATTCTATATGATGGAAAGTATAGGACAATTCTCGTAGCGTGGGCTAGACGTTATATCATTATTTAGGCTCATAGTGGTGGTTTTCGATTAGAGAAACTGCCACAGTATTATATTATTTTACATATAAACGAAGTTGTTACTGCATTTCTTTAACAAATTGACTTGCTACTACTGTTTTAAGTGTTTTGTATAATTGTACCATTATTATCGTTTTACTTTGCATTTTAGTTGAGTAAAACCAAGATAAGTGTTCTTTTTAGATTCTTTTCAAGTTTATGTCTTGTTTAACATTCCTCTCAAATATTCGTACATTCAATGTAATGACGTCATTTTTCCTGCATCATTTTATGATGCAGACACAAGCAACCAGGATCAGCATCGAGGGCATCGTTGATCAAGTTGAACACTCAGAGCCAGTTGGTGAGCTTTCTTACTTTCGGAAGACTTCTTTTACATTGCTTTAGTACTTTAGTTGTTCGGATGATCGGGGGTCTTATCCGACATCCCTCCTTGTTTAGAGGCTTCACAGACAGTTAGTAGTTCAGTTGTCTTACATTATTATTTCGTATGTTAAGACTTGAGTTGTCATTTATGGCTAGTTGAATGTTTTATCCTTAAACGTTCAGAATTTAAAGTGAGACAATTATTTGATAAGTGCATGTGATAATTATAATAATGCTTAGAGCCTTCTGTTGAGAGTCTAGTTAGTCCAAGGGTTTGCTTGGGGGCCAGAAATGGTTCTCAAGTGCTAGTCCCGCCAAAGATGTAGGCTCTGAGCGTGATAATTTACCCCCGATTTCAAATCATATCAATATGAGTATCATGACTCCTTTTAATGAACTCTTTCCGTTCTTGATAGCTGAGGATCGTTCTAATTAGCGCGAGGTTGAGGATTTACTTCTTTAGACATGGTAATTAGAGAATAGACTTGGTAATTATCTTCTATACATGTGGCTTTACTTCACTGTGATTAAGGGTGTGTATGGAAAATATTTTCCAATTTTCTCATGGTTGGGACATAAATTTTGGAAAATGTTTCAAAATCAACTCATTTTCCTGAAAATTAAGGGAAATGACTTCCCTTCAAAAGTTAAGTAAAACATTTTCCAAAACTCTCATCCAACTTCAAATTACATTTTTTTTTTGAAAAATATCAATTTCTAAAAAGTATTTTCAATTTCAAAATTTTATATTTTGTCATTGCCCTCCCCCAGACCTCGATCATCCCCCCACCCACTCCAAAAAAATTAAATTTATTTTTGAAAAATATCTCCAATTTTAAAATTTTAGTTTTTCATCCCGATCTTTGAC
>NC_028644.1:4310663-4313818 GCF_001406875.1 Solanum pennellii | reverse complement strand
TTAAAAAATATTTTCAACTTCAAAATTTTATTTTTTTCACCCCTACCCTCGACCCCACCAATCCACCCCCAAAAAAATTAAGTTTTTTTTTAAAAAAACAATATTTTCATCTTCAAAATTTCTAATTTTCATTTTTTTTCATAAATCAAACACTAAAAATTATTGCCAGAAAATATTTTCTATTCACCAACCATACATGAAAAAATAAATAAAAAATCTACTTATTTTTTAGGATAACATTTTCTATGAAAAACATTTTTCTTTATACCAAACACATCATAAGAGACAAATGTATGAATAAAAGACACATGTCTTACCTTAAGATAAACACTGCAAATAATTTTTAACCTTTGAGGGATTATGTGTGGGGATAAATAAAAACTATCCAATGACCACCTCACATTAATTCTTTTATTATTTCTCATATTAATATGATAATAATAATAATAAAAATAAAAAATCTTAAAATCTTAATCACAATTCATATCGTTTGACTCTCAAAAATAAAATTGTGACATTTTAAAAGGAACAAAGGGGTATCATTATTCATGTTTCTTTGTTTTCTTTCTTCCTACTTATAGTCCGTGTAAAAGTACAATGTTTTTTTACAACATAATTAGAAGGACATGAATGTGAAATTAAAGCCAAATTAGTGATAGGATAAAAATAATACAATGGGAATTTCATATAGTTAACTTATTAATAAGATATAGGCAGAATAGTCTGGTGGACCCTCGTAGTTGTATCGAATTGTATTATGGACTCTTCTACTTAACTTTTTGTCATCTGGACTCATGAACTTAACCAAAATGAGATTTTTAAATCCCTCTGACCATGTGTGTATCTCACTCTCTCTTACATAGATGACATGTTATATACATGTCATATCCATGTCATATATATTAATGCCAAGTCATAATTTTCTTCATAATAATTTTTTAATTATTAGTAAAAGTATTAAATAAAAGACAAATTCATGCAAATCTATTTTATCAAATAAAATAAAATAATTATTTTTGTATATACATTTCCTCCACCTTCCCTAACCCACCATCATTGTCAAAACTCCACCATCTCCATATCCCCATTTTTTTCTTCTTCAATTTTTTAACAATCTAGCAATCTGATGAATTCATGAAACTACTTCACTCCCTGCTAGTCCCATTTTAATTTATTATTGACATTTCTAATCCTTCCTATTTTCACTATTTCACCACAAGTCGGCATCGTAAAACCCATTAGAATCCAATTGTAAAATCCAATATAGCATTTTCAATTTTTTTGCATGTATAGCAATACAAACTGGTCGAAACAAGGTATAGGATCTCATCGATGCCGGAGAAATCGATGGAGCCATTGCGACGTCTCCATTTTTTACGGTGGCGTCCATTCTTGCCGGCGTCACTGCCATTTTTACCAGCGAGATCAAAGTAACAACAACCTAAGTCATCTAACAACCACAATAACAACAACCAAGCCACCTAACAACCAGATCTAACCAAACTTTTAATAATCCAATGCTAACTACTAGTTCACACCCCAAATTGCTTACAAATACAGGAATAATTTTGACACCAAAAGAGGTCAAGTTACTCATTAGAGATATCAACAACTCCACTAATTTTTTATTTTTCTTTGCTTATTATGTTCAAAATTTTTTGCCCAATTTTGTTTTTTATTTAGGTAACAAATAAAAAGAAAAACAAGAAAGAAGTTGAAAATGAGCAAGGAAAGGCATAATTCAGGTATGGGAGGGGAAAAAGGGAAAGTGATGATTGAAGAGGAAAAAAATAGGGATGGATGGGCAAAAGAAGAAAGAAGTGAAAGAAAAATGAAGATAAATAACAATAGGGTATGGATAAGAAACAAAAATAGGTTGGGGTTGGGGTGGCTGGAAAAAAGGTAGTGTGGGGAAGAAGATGGAGGTAGTGCGAGGAAGAAGATAGAGTTTTTTTCCTTTTTAAATTTATTTTTTAAAAAAAATAATTTTAATAATTTAAAAGTAAAAGTTAAAATTTCAAATATCATGTTCACTTGCCTTTGCAGGCATGTGACTACACTCTCTTGCTAACTCATCTATATAAATGACACATAAGGGTGATCTATGGTCAGAGAGGTTTAATATATTGTGTTATGTTGAATGTGAGGGTACAGATGAAAAAAAGTTAAGTAGAAGAGTCCATAATACAATCCGATACAAGTACGAGGGTCCACCAGACTATTCTGCCTAAGATATATACACAAAATATAAACATATTCTTTGACTTGGTCTGAGCTGTCATCTATGCTCAACAATTTGGATGTGTAAAATATAGACACTTAAATTGTATAAAATTAACAAGCATACATACACGTTCTATGCGTCATAATACACATAGAAGATTGTGTAGGAAGCAAATTTGCCACATATGATGCATATGTCAACTTGTTCAACTTTATTACAAATCTAAATGTCTACTGATGTAGACCCGAAAATAAAATATAGATGCAAGCTTGAAGCCAAGTTGAATAATGTATTATTATGTTTGGTAATGATGTGAATAACATCTTTTAAGTTTTAAGGATGGTTGATTTTGATAATATAACCTACATTACTTATTTAATAAGTTCGTAACAAACAAAAAAAGGTTTTAGGAGTAACTTCTAAGGTAAATTATTACTCTAAAAATGAAACTAAATCGAGGATCCTTGCTTGTAAGCCTATAAATAATTACCTAATAGACGTCGTTGACCTTATTTTAATTGTTTTATTTTGAACCCAAAAGGCCATCCTTTGAAGTTAAATATTTATCTTTTATGTCTTTTTAACTTTGGTTATGCAGTAGGTACTGAAATTCCTATTAATTAAGTTGAATAAATAGACACATCTTATGTCACGTAGGATTCATGTGTCTACTTATTTAACTTTATATGTTAAAGGGCCTACATATAAACACCCAAAATATAAAGACATAAATATAAAATAAGATCAATTTAAAAGACATATTTATGTATTAGCCTATATTTATTCATTGTGCTCATTGATCGACGGCTAAAGTGACATAATTTTAGCTATGTTTAGCCATATATTTAGGTCACTTAACTTGTGTTTAATTAAGTTGATTTTATTCGCCTTATATATAATAAGGAGAATATATATATATATATATATATAT
>NC_028644.1:4307551-4310128 GCF_001406875.1 Solanum pennellii | reverse complement strand
TATATATATATATAGATTGAACAACAGTTGAAAAATATAAGTTATTGGGTTCAATGATAATAATATTTGACTCAAAATACTTAAACAAAAAAAATTATTCATAAATCTAATGAGGTCCGCTCGAAGCGCGGACATGTTAACTAGTTTAACTATAATTCAGAGTCCTATTTCCAAGGAAAGGGGAAAAAGTAACATATGTTTTATTGTTTTTGAAGAAAAAAGTGTATCTTTTTTTTCTCTTTTTGGATTGAGAAGAAACTTTTATAAGTAGTGATTATTTTAATCTAGAAAAAGATTGAAGGTTTCCATACAATACTGGTCTACCCAAATATAGAGAGAGTTCAGATATAAATTTGGGATCACTGTAGAAGATCGTGAAACTGTTGTCTAACTTGTGAATTGTGGATTCGCTTGAAATTATCTTCTCACGCTTCAAGAGGTATTCTTGAATTATGTTTCAGTAAGTTTATGTGTTCTAGCATGATTATATGTGCTCTAGCATAAACGTATTTATAGTGACCCGAAAAGTCATTTTTGATATTTTCATAAGATTATCATTTTACCCTCCTGATAGTTTCCCGAGTAATTTATAATCAGTCAGTGAAGTTGGTTAGAAAATTTTAAACTATTCATTCAACTATATTTAATTAACTGATGGAAAATTTTAGATAATATTATTTAGTTGGGTGTTAACGGGCTAAGTCCATGATTTATTTAAAGGAAAAATTACGTGGCTAAGCAAACTTATACTATTTAATTATTCATCATAGTTATAGTTTGCTATAGTTACCACTCGCGACAAACATTACATATTAATTACGTGGGGTGTCTTCGAGTTTGTATTATTAGTCATGTTTGTATATGCATAATTCGCCAAAATATACAAATATATATGTATAATATGCAATAATCTAATCGATATCCATATAATATTCATCTCTCCCCACTCTCTGCTCTCTCTCGCTCGCCTCTCTCCTTCCTCCCCCAATTTAGCTCGTATCTCTCCTCCCTCTCCCAATCTCGCTTGTCATATATACAAATGCATATGTATAATATATAATTATATACATATATAATTAATCTCTTTCCCACTCTCTGCCCTCTTTCTCTCGCCTCTCTCCTCCCTCTCTCAATCTCGCTCGCTTGGTCTCCTCACTCTCCCAGTCTCGCTTGCCATATATACAAATACATATGAATAATATACAATTATCTAACCGATATATATATATATATATATATATATATATATATATCACCTTTCTCCCACTATTTTCCTTCTCTCTTGCCTCTCTTCTCTCTCTCCCAGTCTCGCTTGTCACTCTCCTCTATATAACATGTAGCTACGAATTGTAATCATCAAACTATAATTGTGGAGAGTAATTAAGTTATTTTTAAATGGCTATATGTGAAAGTTTCTCTTTAAAATTCTATACCACTTGGCCCATATATTGAGATAAGTTATAAGAATTTAATAGTTTTAGAATAATTTACGAACGAAAAAAAAAGAGAGAACGAAAATCACCTGGGTGGCATCGGATGAGAAGGCACTGACTTCAAGTAAGATATTTTGACCAAAATGAGCTATTTTAAAAATCAATTTACCTAATTAATACGTTTTTAATTTTTTTTACAAAAATAGTATAAACGAACTTTATGGTAACGTTTTAGGCTTTATTTGATTTTAACAAAAATAATGCCGTTAACTTAAAAACGTTACTGGCGGTAACGTTTTTATTCTAAAACGTGACAGGCCATATCCTCACTAAACGACGTCACTTTGTTATCCTCATTAACTTTTTATACTAACGTGACAGCTGCCAAACCCTTTCATCCCTTTCACCATTTCAGCCCTTTCCCTGTAAAAACAAAATTGGCAGCCGCGCCACTGTCACTTTCTAAGCCTCCATATTCCATTTTCGATCGGTAATTTGTGGACGAAGAGGAGGCGTGAAAGAACAAAAACACAGGAAGACAATGAATGGATCAAAACCTCATTTCGTGGATAAACGGTAGCTGTAGTTTTTCCAAATCAATTTTGGGGATTTCTTGTTATATCGAGTTTCACGATAAATTGCGGCTATCAATCTTCTGGAAAGCTTGGAATCAAGTTAATTTCCTGTGTTAGAGCCTTGAGGTATGTTTTTTTCCCTTACAAACTAGTAGATGGAATGCTTGAATTTTAGAATTTCTATCTTCTCGTATTTATATCGTTTTGGTTATATGAAATAAATCACTCAAGAAATTCTAATCTGCATGTTCTGTTTTTATTTTGAATTCATGCATCTTGTTGATGCAAAGAGAAACAATGAAAAGAAAAACAAAGAAAAAAAATGTTCACATGAAAATGGAAGGAAGACTATAATAGGTTGACCTGCAATGCGCTTCTACTGAAATTGAATTTATTTTTCAATATTTTAATAAAACATTTGGTGACAGTACATTACTTTGATTTGGTTGTTATATTTTGGACTAACAATTATATTTAATTTACTTTCATATGGATTTTTCAGTTTAATAGATACGTATATGACTGGTTATAGTGCATATCGATTGGATCCCGGTCCACTTGAACCATCG
>NC_028644.1:4302422-4303858 GCF_001406875.1 Solanum pennellii | reverse complement strand
ACTAAAATTTAATAAAATAAAGATTTGTTGTTTACCTAGCCTCATATTCCATGTGACTATTATCAATATGCATTTGACTACTTGAGCCTTCACCAAATGATCGATGATCATGCATCAACAATTGTTGAAATGGTGGTTGAACAATCGGTTCTACAAAATGAGGTTGATTGATCGTGGTAAGGCCATAATTTTGAGCCAACAAATTCATGTGATAACCATGATGACCACTAACTTGAAATGCAACATGTTGATCTGTCGATACAGTCTTCACCATACATCTCCAAAATATTTATATCAATCTTATCAGCGAATTTTTGAGGTATGAAAAGAAATTGTAACAAAGATTGGTCATTCTCAATTTTAAACTCAATGAACCTTGTATTGTTACCTTGAATTGAACATGGATATTTTCCAGAAATATCCATATGAATATTTTCACTATATGTTCCCATTTTCTCATGCAACAATCCAACCAATTCAACATAGGCAGTTGAAGTCGACATGCTAATAATCATTCTAGCACATTCAGTATACCTAAATCCGTTCATATCCGTAATTATTTCTCCACCCCAATACAAAGCAACCATCACATTATGTTCAAAGCTCGTCATCTTAATCATACACATAAAGATAAAATATTTTTTAAAACAATATTATTAAATTAGAAAGATAATTTTAAAGCTATAATAAGAACATAACAAAGGATAAACTTCACTTATTTAATTCATACCTGATAAAATTTTGTGAATATTATTTTTAAAATGGACCACATAAGGAAATTTTTTGCTGAATTATATTTGAACATGCAAAATATTACAACAACATTTATTTATAGTCACTTTGGGCAGTTTGAAAAATGGAGGAATATAACTTTAACAGAGTGTTGTAATTGGTAGCAACGTTTTTAAGGTAAAACGTTACTCTGAGTAACGTTTTATAGCTAAATATATTCTAAATTTGCAGAAGTCGAAGGCCCGTGATTGGATTCTTAAGAAACGGGACTCAAAGTAACATTTTAAGTGTAAAACGTTACTCAGAGTAACGTTTTACAGTTGATTGATTTGACTCCGCCTTTGCAGGATTGGAGTCAGTGGCCCGTGATTGGATTCTCCAAAAACGTACTCTTGAGTAACGTTTTACACCTAAAACGTTACTCAAAGTTACGTTTATGCGTTTAACGTCGCCAATCCGTTAACTTTTTGTCCGTTGAATTTTTATAATGAAAATATCCTAAAACGTTACCATAAAGTACATTTATACTAGTTTGGTGAAAAAACTTAAAAACGTATTATTTTGGTGAATTTGTTTTAAAAATAGCTCATTTTGGTCAAAAATACCTTCAAGTAACATTATTCACAATTTTCATCAATGAATGCAATCATGAACTTATATGATATAACATAAGTGGTGCAATCGTTAATGTGTTTTTGTTAATT
>NC_028644.1:4298928-4302026 GCF_001406875.1 Solanum pennellii | reverse complement strand
TATATATATATATATTTATATATATATTTATATATATATATATAAAAGATGACTATCCTACTGTATTGATTAAAGCATTGGCTATGATCCTTTTGAACTTTGGAAAAAAAAAAAGAAGAGAAGTATTTGGTCATTTACCAAAAATACGCAATGATTATTACAAATCATTATTAAGGGATAGTAAAGGTTTAGGTGACACATATATATGTATGAATATGCTCCGCATGAAGTTGGAAATTCTGAGATTGGTTATTCCCTGTGAGTGGTTCATAAATTAACTTATTTTTTTTATTTTTATATTATAGTTTAAGTTTTGATAATATTGGTACTTGAAATTTAAGAAATATGGGATTTGATCTATTGGTTGGATCAAGATCTAGGAATTTTATTATACCTTTGAGTGAGTTTTCTGGTCAAGGCTCGACATAATAATACGTGTGTTGTTTGTTTGAAATCTTATAATGAGTATTTATTTGAATAGATTGCATTGATTTGGAGGTCAAACGAATGGGTAAAACTCAAGTCTCATAGTGATTGTTCGGTTATTTGTGGCAAGTAGATTTCTAAACCCTTGTTAAGTACATAGAATCGTGTATTTCCTTGTGGTATGTGTTAGGGAGTAATTGGACTTGGTGATGAATTGACTTGTCCATATTGAATAATTCTAATGCTGAAAAAGGGGTAATAAAAGGCAATGTGATTAATTGTTGGTTTGTGATGTGTTAACGTTGAGAATGATTTGAAAGACTTATTTACTTATCGTTGATGTTATATCACGACTGTGTTGTTATGAATTGTACATTGTTATGAAAAGGGTCATATATATCCTCATTATTTATTTAAACATGTTACTTGCATTGCTTTTGAGACAATCTTGTGATAAATGTTATGTGGATTGAGGAAGAATGAGAATTAAAGAGAATTTATCATTTCGAGGGACATGTCTCGCGCCGCGACGGATACTATTATTGAAGGACGTATCGCGCGCCGCGATGGATACTATATAATGATGGTCGTATCACACGATGCGATGGATGCATGGACAGATTTGTCCCCCATAGATCTCGAACTGAGAGACAACAGATGTGTATCATTAGGTCAGACATCCATCACTACACTTGACATTGCATTGCACATCTTTATCATTGGTGAATTTAATCTTGTGTATTGTTGATCTTGTGAATGCCTTTATATGGAGCTTGTGATTGATGAATATTGAGCTTGTTGTTGAGGATATGTAATTGTTAGAGTGTTGTTGTTGAGTTGTGTGCTATGTAAATTGTGGTTGAGTTGGTTATATACATGTTGTAATTGTGGAGGTTTGTTTGGAGTGTAAGGAGTACTCGTATTCTATTTCCTTAACTTGTGTTTAGAAGTTTACTTGTTGGGTACCGTGTGGTTTGGTACTCACACCTTGCCACTACATTTTTTTAGGTTACTAACTCGGATCTTCGTGATAATCTATATTCTCTCCTTATCTGAGGCTTCTAGTGGAGATTTGTGAGGTAATTGTTTGTTTTGTTGTTGAGTTGTGTGTTATGTAAATTGTGAACTGTTAGGTTGAGCTGATTCTATGCATGTTGTAATTGTGGAGGTTTGATCGGAGAGTAAAGAGTACCCCTATTCTATTCCCTTAGCTTGTGTTTAGAAGTTTACTTGCTGGGTACCATGTGGTTTGGTACTCACACCTTGCTACTACATTTTTTTTGTAGGTTACTAGCTTAGATCTTCGTGATACCCTATATTCTCTCCTTATCTGAGCTTCATGTTGAAATCTGTGAGGTAATTTGTTTGTCATCTCTGCAGACCTTCTTACTCCTATTTATGATCTTTTTCTATTCTAGAAACAATGTTATTTGAGATTTATGTTTTTCTTTTGAATTAATTATAATACTTTAGAGGTTTAAACACATGACAACCAGGTTTTGGGTGTTTAATTAAGTTGACTTTGTTTTCGTATTTTATTATATTAAACTTTTATTCTCGTTTTACTTTCGCATTCACCGTATAATTAGTTGGATTTTAGGCTGACTTGTCTTGGTGGGATAAGATGAGTGTCATCACGTCCATTTTTAGATCGTGACATTATTTATTATCTATTATTCATATAAGTTGTCTCATTTTGAAATGCTTTGGTTATGCATATAGTTTTCCAATATATTACCCCTTATAAAACATAAACTATGGTTTAGAATATCGTAGCCTCCAAACATCCTAATTAACATAGAACTCATCTTATAAAATCCTACAAAATTTTGATATCTACGAAAATAACTAACATGACTTGTTTAACAAGTTTGTAACAAATAAAAAGACGATTTTAGGAGTGACTTCTAACTTCTGATGTAAATCTAGTTGACCCTATTTTATTTTATTTTATTTTCTTAACTGAAAAGGTCATACCTTTCAAGTTAATTGTAAGTTACATACAAAGTAGACATTCAATTTGCAACCCCCACCCCCCACGCCCATTTTGTGGGTTCTGCTTGCTTAAGATGCAAATCTACACACACGTGGTATATAAAAATACACGAGATCACATGAGAATGTGGGTGTGTTAATTCCAGAAAATAATATCCTTATAATACTTTTTGAATTTCAAAATTTAAATAAATTTATATTTGAATCATAATACCTCACGCCATCACTTCCTCTCATCCCCCCTCCCCCAACAACCTCCAACCCCCACTATGTTTTAAGTTTTTTATTAACTTTAAATTTTATTTTATAAAAGTATTTCATTCTTTTTACTTCATCTCCTCCCCCTCCTTAAATACTATTTAGATATTATTTTATTTTCTTAAAAAAATAATTCTACCCATCCGACTTAATTCCTTCGCTTCCAACTTTTTTTTCAGTGTTTAGATATACATATCAAAAATATTTTTTACTTATCGCCACAAGATTTTTTCAAATTTTTTAGTTTATGTTATATTCGGTACACTAGTAAAAATTATTTTCTAAAATATATGTATGTGCATATCTTACACAATGAGAAAACATAAAAAACAAAAATAAAAATTAGGAGCGAATGATTAAATAGGATGGGGTAGATTTTTTTATTTTTTTAAAAAATAAAATAATATCAATTTCTATCG
>NC_028644.1:4288312-4298001 GCF_001406875.1 Solanum pennellii | reverse complement strand
TTTTTTTTTTAGTAAAAAGGATGGGGGTTGTGGGGGGTGGGGGGAGTGGAGGAGGTGGTGGAGTGGGGGAAGAAAAATTATCTAATTTTTTATATGGATAGTAATATTTTAATCTTTAATTTTTAATTAAGATTAATATTTTATTATTTAATTTTTATCTAGGTAGAATATTTTATCTATGTGGAATGTCATGTTTCAAGATTTTTCAAATAAAAGAGAGAGTGCATTATACACACCACTTAGATGTGTTTCTCAAATTTAAAAGTGATAATTTTATGTATGAAACTCACTCTTAATAGTTTAAATATAAAACTCAAAGTGAACAATTTAGATATATTTTTGACTCTTATCTCTAAAAAAAATAGCTATTTTATAAAAAATTGGCACATTAAATTCTTGATCATTCTTTCTTCTATTTATCAACTAAATTCATAACTCAAAAGTATATATGAAGAGAGAACTCGGCAGCGGAATGGGGTAGGAAGATGGTAAAAAGGTGTGGATAAAGATTTGGAATGATAACCTTCATATTGTATATTTAACGGCTTTCTCACAATTTATGATACATAAATAAACTATAAAGTTTTGTAATTTTCATAATATTTAGGTAAAGATGAATAATATTTTCGTTGATTGGATCACTAGCTCTTTTTATGTTCTTTCGTTTCTTAGTGTCATCATGTAGAACCCGCTCAACTTGTATTACTTTAGGATATAAATTTATGAGGTGTGCTCTTTTTTCCTTTCAGATTAGAGCATCCATTATGTTAAAATTTTTGATTCGCTTGTGTATTGATATGACTTTTCCTATGCTATTTGACATAGTCTGTTTGCACGATTTGTGTT
This sequence comes from Solanum pennellii, assembly GCF_001406875.1. Lineage (NCBI taxonomy): Eukaryota > Viridiplantae > Streptophyta > Magnoliopsida > Solanales > Solanaceae > Solanum > Solanum pennellii. The sequence continues at coordinate 4,297,155 of NC_028644.1, read as the reverse complement.
GCGTCATAGGTGAAAGTGATGGTAATCTTCAAAACCTGCGTAATTCGGTAGGTTGATTCCTTACAATTCAATTAAATTATTACATATATATTTTGTTTGGTAATGATGAGGAATAATGTCTCATAAGTTTTAAGGATGGTTGATTTGTGACAATTTTAAAATGACAAAAAATAAATTGCAATAAAAAAATAATTTGAAGAACTAAGAATGTTTTATTGATAAATAATGTGTATATAATTATGTTCCTCCCTTGATTCCTCTCTCTGAAATTCTCTGTTTTCTCCATCAAGGGTTGTTTATAGCCAATTTCTCATTTCATGAATTTATGAAATTTTCAAGATGTCTCTTCGAGGGAATATATTATCCTTTATATCGGCATAAATCATGATTTAGACTATCGTAGCCTCCAAAAACACTAATTGAAATATAATTTATCTTGTAAAGTCCTATAAAATTTCGATGTCGACAAAAATAACTACCATTACTTACTTAACAAGTTTGGAACAAATAAAAAAAAGGTTTTAGGAGTGACATCTAAGGTAAGCTATTATGTTTTTTCTATTAAAAATGGAAATAAATCTTTAAACTATTTGAATATTTAATCAAATTAAAATAATCATAAATTAATAAATTTGCAAAAATAATTGCTAGTTGCTACCTTCACAATTCACATGGTATGCTAGCTGTACCAATTCTAAAGTATTTTAATTAAGAATCATATATTATATATCAACCACGCACTTACTCTTATATACTTCCTTAAAAAAATGGTTAAGCAACTACTTTTCCAAATCTCTCAACGTCAGAGATTAAACGTCAATTTTTTCTTTTTTTTCAAATAATTTTCAAAATAAAAAATAATTAGGGCCGGTTCTTTATAAACGAGTTTCAAGTGATATATCTTATATTTTTACTGAACTTTTTACTACAATTATATTATCTGTGTAAAAATTATTGAATTTTCAAAAAACCCTATTTAATAAAAGCTTAAATCCGTCTCTGTGTTCTTTTATGTTGGAATTTTAGGTTATCTATATTGATTTTACATTGAATTGTTGTAATATATATATATATATATGCAAATATACACACACGTGGTATACAAACGGTTAATCGGGAGATGCACTTTCTTTCTTTGAGACGATTAACACCAAAATTAGCGCTTAAATGATGGTCCTTTGGTATGACAATGGGGTGGAGCGGATACGGAGCGGGATGAATTTAAGACTATGTGGGATAGGGTGATTTAAGGTTATTTGGGGCGAGTCAGATGCAAGGCAAGTTGAAATGGTTTTTCTAAAATTAACGTGGGGCGGGTTGCGGATATATGAGATTTTATGTGGGTTCAAACTTAATTTTAACTTTTTATCTGTTATAGAGTGATAGAATATTATTTATTAAGGTAATTTCATTAAAGCTACTAAAATATTTAAGATAATAAATAAAAATGGTTCAATAAAAAATAATACAATTTCTTGCATGTTTCCAATTGATTTCTAAAAAATAAAATTTTAAGTCACTATCCTATTAAATTAATACAACTTAAAATTAGATGAACTTTGGCCCTATCTTATGAGATTTACCTATACTCACCACTAGGGTTTGCCCCGCCTTACCGGGATTTACCTAAACTCAAATAACTTTGGCCCACATCGGCAAGATTGATGTAAAAGTGACTTTCATACCATTTGTAACAGTCCAATTACCCGCTAGTGATACTATCTGCTTACGACTTAAAAACACGTCACTAGTTGATAAGATCCGCTTACTTAAATACCCAACATCTTTCCTGCGTTTTACTTATGTGGGATCTCTATTCTTAAGTCGGGGCGTCACATTAATATAGGTGGGATCATGAAATATTATTATTTTGTAGATGTATCATTTAATCGATAAATTAATATTTATTAATTTAAAGAGTGTTTTCAGATTTAATAAAATTTAATCTTGATTGCATGAAAATTGTTGTATCTTACTAATTTGTGTATTATATTTATTGAATTCACATAAAAAATAATTTTTTTTATATAAAGTACAATAAATGCAACAATAATGTTGATGATAAAGTCAAAAATGATACAATATCTTTATAATTTTGTAGTCCTGTTTAAAAAGACTAACAACACAACTTTTAAATGCAATTAAAGAAAAAAGAATAAACTTCAATTAGATCAAATTTAACAATATATATATATATATAATAAAATTATATTTCACTACATCATCATCTTAAATATATTTGTACCTGCTACCTTCACATGGTATGATTGTTGTACCAATTCTAAGTATTTTAATTAAGAATCAGAGACATCAACCATGCATGTTACCAAATCTCTCAACATCAGAGATTAAATGAGCCTAATATCACAGACTTAGAGTTTTCGCTAAAGTTCCGCGTGGTCCTTGACAACTTACTCACTAATCTTTCAAGGTCTTGTAAGCACAAGGAAGCCTTTAAGACTTAGATCGCTAAGAGAATCTTGAAAAAGAACTTAGAAAGAACAAAAGAGAACTTCGGAAGAAGGTTTTGTATTATACTTGGAGAATGCTTTACAAGTTGTTTGGTGCCTTTGCAAATGAGGGGCACCTCTATTTATACTTCTTTCTAGGGACTAAAGTGCAATTAATATTTACTTTACAAGTCCCTAAATATTTACATATTGGTCCCCTTTCTAGAGAATTCTACAATGCTTTGGGACCTTCCCTAGCTATCTTGAGACTTCGAAAAGGTTCTAGAGTCCTCCGCACAACTCTAGAATGTTCTGCCCTTATCCGGATGCGGAATCAGGCTGTAATTGTGGCGGGACGTCACACGCTCCCCCATCTGATGATGCGACGACCGCGGTGCATTGCTGCAGAACTCCTTGACTTTGTCTTTGAATTGCCACAAGTCTTCATATTTTTCCCATGTGGCCTCCTCTGGAGTTTGTCCCTTTCAATGTACAAGGAACATGGTGTTGGCTTGTTGAACTCGCTTCCGTTTGGCTTGGTAGTCTATGATAGCTTCAATATCTCTGTCGTGCGAGGCGGTGACAGTAATGGGTACCCGTTGTGATCGGTTCCAGCTAGGATCCTCCTTGTCTTCATGGTACAGCTTGAGGACACTTGCATGAAACATCGGATGGATCTTGAAGTGTGGAGGTAACTCCAACTTGTACGAAATCTTTCCCACCTTGGCAACGATCTTGAACGGACCCTCATATTTGTGCACTAAATTTTGATGGATGTCTCTTAGTGCTTTGAACTGGCTTGGGTTGAATTTCACCAATACCATGTCGCCTTTTTTATAGTCCGTGGGATGGTGCTTGCAGTCGGCGAACTTCTTCATCCTTTTGGCTGCCTTGTCCAAGTAGGACTTGGAAGTGTCAAGTTGCTCCTCCCATCCCTTGGCAAGATGGTAGGCACCCAAACTCTTACCCTCAAAAAGAAATCGGCAACGAATGCGGAGTTTGGGGTTGTTGGCCTGTCGCCAACTCAAATAGTATGCGCCCGGTGGACTCACTCATCTGCAAATTATAGGAAAACTGCGCTATGTCTAGGAGTCTGGACCAATCCTTCTGATGCGCACTAACATAGAGACTTAGATATCACTCCAATATGCGTTGACGCATTCGATCTGACCGTCAATCTACGGGTAGAAACTTGTGGGGAAGTGAAGTTTCATTAGTATCTCGAACAACTCTCTCCAAAGTTCTCAGTAAAATGGGGGTCTTGGTCTTTAATAATATGTCTCAGCAGCCCCAATATTTCACCACGTTCTTGAAGAATAATCGAGCAGCCTCCTTCGCGCTGCAACCGACTGAAGCGGGCATGAAGGTAGCATACTTTGAAAACCTGTCCACCACGACCATGATCGTACCAAACCCGTCGTACTTCGGCAAGAAAATGATGAAGTCCATAGTCATGCTCTCCCATGGGCGTTCGGCTACGGGTAGTGGCTCTAGTAACCCTCCCGGTTGCCTTTGTTCCACCTTGTCTTGTTGGCACACAAGACAAGTTTGTACATGTCACTCGATATCGTCCCGCATGCGTGACCAGCAGTAAATAGCCTCGATCAGCACCCTTGTACGTCGCTGCCCCGGATGCCCAGCCCACGGTGTATCGTGGCTTTCCTTAATTATACGCTGCCTGATAGACTCAAACTTGGGTACATAGACCCTTCGACCAGTAGTGAGCAAAAGGTCATCTTCTACCCAAAAGCGTCTGGTTTTGCTTTGGGCAGCCAATTCCATCACCTTCTTGGCCTCTGGATCGTGTTGCATATCATCCTTAATTGCATCTTGAATATCACAGTGAGCTGTAGTGATGGCAGCAAGCTCGGCCTTCCTACTTAGTGCGTCGGCCACGATGTTGCCTCTTCCTGGCTTGTATTCCAAGACGTAGTCGAACTCGGCCAGAAAGTATTCGGGGTGATCTTCTTTTTTGACTGAAAGTATCTAGTGTCCATGTTGTCGGTCTTGACCACGAACTTGGAGCCTAGTAAGTAGTGTCTCTATGTGCGTAGGCAATGTACAATGGTCGTCATCTCTTTCTCATGCACCGTGTAACGCCATTCAGTCTCGTTTAACTTGCGACTTTCGAATGCTATTGGGTGTCTATCCTGCATTAAGACTCCCCCAATGGCAAAGTCTGATGCATCCGTACGTACTTCGAAGGTCTTGGAGAAGTCGAACAACGTCGAAATCGGCTATTCTGTCACTGCGAACTTGAGAACTTTGAATGCTCTTTGGTACTCCTCGCTCCAAACCCACGAGTTATTCTTCTTTAACAATTCGGTCAGCGAAGCGGCTTTAGTGGAGTAGCCACTGATAAACCTGCACTAGCAGTTCGCAAGTCCAAGGAAGGATCGTACTCGGTCACCTTTGTGTGTGCCTCCCACTCCTGGATAGCCCGAATCTTCGCCTCGTCCATCCATAGTTCCCCATGGCTGATAACATGGCCTAAGAAGTGCACCTCATGTTGGGCGAACTTGCACTTATCCTGCTTGACATAGAGCTGGTTCTCTCGTAAGACTTGGAAGACTTTCCTCAAGTGCTCCACGTGTTCCTCAAATGTGATGCTATAGATGACTATGTCATCCAACTACACAACCACGAACTGGTCCAAGTAGGGATGAAATATCTTATTCATCAGCATGAAAAAGGTGGCAGGCGCGTTGGTTAAGCTAAAAGGCATTACCAACCACTCGTATGCTCCATATCTGGTCACGCACGCTGTATTCGGCTCGTGATCCTCTGCGATGCGCACTTGGTAGTAGCCTTTCTGGAGATCCATCTTGGTAAAGTATTTGGCTTGCCCAAGTCTATCAAACAAGTCTACAATTAACGGGATAGGATATTTGTTCTTTATTGTTACCTTATTGAGCGCTCGATAGTCGATGCATGACCGCAACGACCCATCTTTATTTTTCTGGAACAGCACTGCCGCGTCATAAGGTGCCTTGGATGGACGGATGTGACCGTCCTCGAGGAGCTCCTTCAACTGCTTCCTTAGCTCCTCTAACTCGGGTGGAGCCATACGGTAAGGTGCATGTGTGGGTGGCTTTGCTCCGACCTCCAACTCTATCCTGTGATCCACCTCGCGCCTCGGAGGTAGAGTCTTTGGCAGCTTATCTTGCATCACGTCCTTGTTCTCTTCAAGGACAGTCTCTATGATCGGTGTCAAGGACTCCATAGTACCATTGTCTTCTCCTGAACTTGCAATGTTAGCTAGAAACGTCGTCTCTCATTTCTTCAGGCCCTTCACGATTTACATGGCCAAAAAATGGGTGTGTCCTTTGACTAGAGGTACCATGCACGACCCTTCCCGCTCCATCACCATGAGTTGTTGGAGGTAGGGGTGAATCATCATATGGCATTGCTGGAAGAACTCTTGTCCAAGAATGATATTAAGGATATCTAAAGGAGCGACGATGAAGTTTGTCATACCTTGCCACTTTTCCAAAGTGATGCTCACTCCTTGGGCGATCCCACATACGGGAGTCAGTGAGGTGTTAACCATCTTGAAGCGGGTGTTGCTTGGCATGTAGTTCATCCCTAACCTCTCTGTCGCCGCTTTGGTCATGATGTTTGCTTTGGCCCCGAAGTCTACCATGGCACGAGCTGGTCGTCCATTTATGGATATGTCATACATACTACATGCTGAAGTCTCCCGGCTTTTCTGTGTGCTTGGCTATAGCACCGCATAATCCTACCATGCCCAGTTGCGTCAGGCCCGCGTTTTGTCCACGCTCCTGCTTGTCCTTCTCTTTTCTCTCGCGTAGGATGGCACTAAGGTTCTTTATCCCGGGGCACCTAGCATAGCCGTGCGGTCAACCGCATATGTAGTATTCATCTCCTTTGTTGGTCTGCGCCCGCTTCTCCATGTAATTCTGGCGCACGAACCGCTTGCTGTCCGGCTTGTGGGGGTCGTGCTCCTTGGGGTACGCCTGCTGCTCCTTGCCTCGGCCACGATCTCCCCCACCTTTGGCATGACTACTTCTTTCATCTCTGCCATTCGCCTTGTCATGTCGTTCATGCTCGGCTTGTGTGATGGCTTTGTCTATGGTCTTGACCTGTCACCGCTCCAACTCCGTCTTGGCCCAATTCTGTATTCCATTCATGAAATGGAACAACATTTCCTCGTCTGTGAGGTTGGGAATTTGAAACGTTAGAGTTGTGAACTCCTTTACATACGCTCGAATGCTTCCCGTTTACTTCAATTCTCAGAACTTGCGCTTAACCTCGTACACGACGTTGTTAGGGAAGAGGCTTTCTTGAATTCTTCGCGGAATCGCTCCCAAGTGTTGATGGTGCATGTCTCTTTCTCAATCTCGACCTCTTTACGCCTCCACCATGGAATAGTCATCTCAGACAGATATAACACGGTAGTGTTGATCTTATTTTCGTCGCTTCTCACCCGACTACACTTAAAGTAATTCTCCAAGTGCCATAGAAAGTTTTCCACCTCTTGAGTGTCACGGACGCCCTTGAATATGGGTGGCTTGGGATCCTCGACTCTGGCCTACCTATCACGGTAGGGTGATGTAAATTCTCTAACCTCCACGCCTTCCTTGAGTGATTTCACTTCAGCCTTGAGCGTCTCGATCGTGCTAAGAGCGTCCATAAGATGACACTCCTTCATCTCGAACTCGGCCCACTGGCGACCCTCTAACTCCTTACGGATATTCTCGATCTTCTCAAAGGTGAAGTCCTCAAGGGTCTTAAACTTGTCGTCGGCCATATTCATGCGTCGGCCTAATATCTCCATGGCCTTCCTTGCCACTTCCACCCTTGCGACCCATTCTTCTCCTGTGGTGACATCTATGGCGTCTTCGCGCAATTCATCGGCACCTGCTTCGGCGGTCGAGGGCGGATGAGATGTTAGCGCCTCGCTAGGTGAGGGATCGAGCAACACCTTTTTATTACCCTTTTGATGTTTCTTCCCCTTTCAGTTATTCTTTCCACCATCCATACAGTCGTTGGTGGTGCTAGCGCCGTTTACGTCTCCTTCGGTAGCCATTTCCTCAGTATCAAACCTGGCTCTGATACCACGTTGTCACGGATTTAGAGTTTTCGCTAAAGTTCCGTGTTGCCCTTGACAACTTACTCACTAATCTTTTGAGGTCTTGTAAGCTCAACGAAGCCTTTAAGACATAGATCGCTAAGAGAATCTTGAAAAAGAACTTAGAAAGAACAAAAGAGAAATTTGGAAGAAGGCTTTGCATTATACTTGGAGAATGCTTTACAAATTGCTTGGTGCCCTTGCAAATGAGGGGAACCTTTATTTATACTTCTTTCTAGGGACTAAAGTGCAATTAATATTTACTTTACAAGTTGCTAAATATTTACACTTTAGTCCCCTTTCTAGAGAATTCTACAATGCTTTGGGACCTTCCCTAGCCTTCTTGAGACTTCCAAAAGGTTCTAGAGTCATCCGCATAACTCTAGAATGTTCTGCCCCTATCCGGGTGCAGAATCAGGTTGGAATTGTGGTGGGATGTCATACTAGGCCCGTACTACTTTAAAATAAGTTACTAGTTGGTAAACCCGTTTACTTAAATCTTCTGTATTTTACTGATGTGGGACCTCTAATCTTAAACCGATGCGTCATATTAATATAGGCGAATTCATGAAATATTATTATTTTTTAGATGTATCATTTAATTGATAAATTAATAGTTATTAATTTAAAGAGTGTTTTGAGATTCAATGAAGGTAATTTTGATTACATCAAAATCGTTGTATCTTACTAATTTGTGTATCATGTTTATGAATTCACATAAAAAATAAATTTATTATACATAAAGTACAATGAATACATCAATAATGTCGATGATGAAGTTAAATTGATACAATATCTTTAAAACCAGTTATGAATAAGAAAACCAGTTATGCTTAAGAAAACACTTTTCATTTTATTTATTAAATTCACAATTTTATGGTGAAATTTATAAAGGCAACAACATAATTTTTGAATGCAATAAACTGAAGTAAAGATAAATTTCAATTAAATTTTTTTTTTTTGAAAAATAATAAAATTATATTTCACTCAATCATCATCTTAAATATATTTGTACTTGCTACCTTCACATGGTATGATAGTTGTACCAATTCTTTGTATTTTCATTAAGAATCAGAGACATCAACCATGCATGTTACCAAAATCTCTCAATATCAGAGATTATATGGTTTTCTGTTAATCTCAAATATTTTTAAAAAAATGAAAAGATAATCAAGGCGGGTTCTTTTTCTATCATTGAACCAAAATCATACTTCATTAAATATCTTTATTGATTTTACATTGAACGGTGGTAATATATATATATATATATATATATATATATATATATATATATATATATA
>NC_028644.1:4263384-4288139 GCF_001406875.1 Solanum pennellii | reverse complement strand
TATATATATATATATATATATATATGATATTCAATATTTTGATATGTTATTTTTAAATATCAAACATTGTACCTAATAGTTAAAAAAAAACTAATATATATACCATATACTTACACCAAATATCATAATTTCAAAATTAAGATACTAAGAAATTTGACCATACCATTGGTATATATTCCATTGGTTCACTTTTCTTTGTCATATTGTTGCGTATTTCTTTGTCATATTATTGCGTATTTCGAAAGTTAATTTGATTAATTTTCAAAGTTAAATTAAATTACATTAGTTGAATATTTTAAACAAAAAATCTAGATATTCAAAAACTATATGAAAAGTACTATAAATTACATTTTTTTGCATATCAATATGATGAAAAAATATATTTTAAAACGTTCGTCAAATTTCTTATAGTTTAACTCTAAAATTAGAAATCATGGCAATTAAAAATGGATGGAGGGATTAACAAAATAGACATGAGAGTGTGAGAGTGTGAATTGTAAATATTTTAAACAAAAAATTTAGATATTCAAAAAATATATAAGAAATTATAAATTAAACTTTTTTACATATGATGAAAAATATATCTTAAAATACTCGTTAAATTCTTATAATCTGACTCTAAAAATAGAAATTATGATAATTAAAACTAACCGAGGAATTACAAAAATAGACATGAGGGTGTGAGAATTGTCAATTCCAAAAAAAAAAAAAGAATAATGAATACTCCCTCTTTACGACGTGATTTATTTTTTCAACGCCAAATCATTTTGAAGTTTGATTTGATTTGAATCGGAGATATCAACCATACATGTGACATCAACAAACAAAATTATAATTATAAAACTTAATTATTAAAATTATAATAATAAAGTGCTATTATATTTATTAGATTTGATTTGATTCATCAGTTCAAGTTGACTTTGATAGATCAACATTAACTTGTACACTACCTTCACATGGTTATAAGTTGGCCTATATAACTTAAGCCCAATTATGTATTCATCACTCATTCATTCAATTTTAGAAAGGAAAAATAAAAAATGACTCTTGTTAATGGTTTGAACAAATTCTCAAACCCTAACTATGTTTCAATTTTCGATACGACGCTTCGTGACGGAGAGCAAGCTCCTGGTGCAGCCATGACTGCTAAACAAAAAATGGATATTGCACATCAATTAGTCAAGCTTGGTGTTGATGTAATTGAGGCTGGTTTTCCAGCTTCCTCTGAGGTTGAGTTTGAGCTTGTAAAGTCTATAGCACATGAAATCGGTAATAATTAAATTGAAATGATCGTCTAATTTAAGAAAATTATTACCATGCATAATTATATCATATCTCAACAGGTAATAGCGTAGATGAAGAGGGATATGTACCGATGATTTGTGGTGCGGCGAGATGTACTAAGAAGGAGATTGAAAGATGTTGGGATGCTTTGAAGTATGCAAAGATACCAATGATTTGTACGTTTATCGCAACAAGTGATATACATATGAAGTATAAATTGAATATGAGTAGAGAACAAGTTGTGGAGAAAGCAACTAGTATGGTAGCTTATGCTAGAAGCCTTGGATGTGAGCATGTTCGATTTGCAATCGAAGATGCTACGAGGTTTGTCTACGTTTTTAGGACTATATATATTTTGACTTTAGACCACTAATTAGCTTGAGCTGTCACTGTGTCAGATCTGATAAGGAGTTTCTCTGTCATATTATTGGAGAAATTATCAAAGCTGGTGCAACATGCATTTGTCTTGCTGATACTGTTGGATGCAATTTGCCAAATGAATTTGGACAACTAGTTGCTCATGTAAAAGCTAATACCCCTGGAATTCAAAATGTAATCCTTGCTGTACACTGTCACAACGATCTTGGACTTGCTACTGCCAACACATTAGCTGTATGTATTCATTTCCAAATACTTTCTAGGTTCATTTTCAATTGTCATGTTGTGTTTTTTAAAAGTCTATTTGAGTAATTTTCAAAATTAAATTAGATTACATTAATTTGATATTTTATATCAAAAAAATTTAAATATTCAAAAACTATGCGAAAAGTACTATAAATTCTAAACTGTTTGCGAATCAATATGATAAAAAAAATACATCTTAAGATGTTAGTCAAAGTTATTGTCGTTTGACTCTAAAAAACGAAACTATGACAGTTAAAAATTGGACGGAGATAATAATATTTACTCCCTCCGTTTCACAAAGAATGACCTGGTTTGACTTGACATAGAGTTTGTGATCCTAAATTAAAGTTAAGTTAAATGTACAAAATTGTCCTTTGATCTTGTGGCATTAAACATGCCACGTGAAAATGTGAAATTAAAATGTGATCAGAAAAAAAAAAGAGGTCATTCTTTTAAAACAGACTAAAACAGAAAAGAGATCATTTTTTTTAAACGAAAAAAATACTATATTAACCTCAATTTTTCTAAAAGTATCTTTAGTTTGACTCTGATACCTCGATGGAATTCAGGGAATTTGTTCAGGAGTAAGACAAGTAGATGTAACCATCAATGGTATTGGTGAAAGAGCTGGAAATGCTTCTCTAGAAGAGGTGAGGGAGAATAATGTTTAATTATTTATATATATGAAATATTAATCTATCTCTAGCTAATTAATATTATTGTTATTTCTATTTTATATAGATAGTAATGGCCATAAAATGTCGTGGAGAGGAAGTACTAGGTGGTGTCTATACCGGGATTAATACAAAACATATATTCACAACAAGCAACATGGTATGTACACATATATAGTATTTTACTTGTTAAAATTAATTAATTAATAATAAAAATAATAATAATATTTTTGATATATATGCAGGTAGAGGAGTATAGTGGGCTTAAGCTACAACCACATAAGGCCATTGTTGGTGTTAATGCTTTTTCTCATGAAAGTGGAATTCATCAGGTGAAGACCAATAACCTTAATTAGTACTCCCTCCGTTTCATTTTACGAGAGATAATTTGATCAGTGCAGAGTTTAAGAAAAAAAAATATGACTTTTAAAATTTATGATTCAAAATGAATGATAGAAATTTGTGTGGCTGTATATCAATTCATTAAGGATAAAATAAATATTTTACAGTTAATAGTTACTTAATATCGAAAAATAAGTTACATAAATTGAGACAGAGGCATTAGTTAGTTATAACTTACTTTTAATCCTAACTAACTATTGGATACTTACCCTAATTAACAACCTAAGGTGTAATGACTAAACAACCCTTGCAATGTCTATTTTAGTCATTAACAATATTTTTACCTTCTAAATAGCATTATGTTCTCAATTAAAAAAAGTCAAAATCTTCTTTTTTTATTAAATTCTACGTATTTAATTTAGGATGGAATATTAAAGAACAGAAGTACATATGAGTTTATATCTGCTGAAGATATTGGATTTATTCGTTCAACTGAACATGGTATTAAATTGGGAAAACTCAGGTACGCATTGATTTTTTTTTATTTTTTATTTTTATTTTTCATATAATCATTGTTTTACTGTCAATGATTCATTTTGGTCGATTATTTTACAAAATTTATATCATATTAACTTTTTTGTTATTTAATTTTATATAACTATATATATATATAAATTACATGAGTGCTACTCTCTATTTTGCTGTATATGTTTATGTAGTCTTTTTTTTTTTTTTTAGCTATTTTGAAATGTTCGACATTGAAATCAATCTCTTCATTTTTATAAGATATAATGATAAGATTCGTGTACGCTCTATTTTTTAAAGTCTACTTGTGAAATTACATGATATATATTATTTCTGATATTGTTCGATTAATTTTTTTTAAAAATATATATTATGTAAGAGCCACAAGTAAAAGTTAGAACATGTTACCATGCATACTTGCATAAACTGAATTTTGACAAAAGCTTTCAAGATATTTTTACTCTTTAAAAAGTGATGAAATCAAAAGAACATGAATAATGATCAGAAGAGAAATTCATTCCACTCTTTTGTAGTAATGCAATGCAAACCAAATTGACTAAAGACAAAAAAATAAAATAAAATCACACGTGTAAAGAGAAAGGGAAAATGGTCTGAAAAATATTTTATCTTTGATTGAAATTGATGTTACGATATTACCAAATTTTATGGAGGATCTTTTACGTCCGTCAACTATTTGATAGTGTATTTTAAAGGTATATATGTGCCTACATGCAGGGGCAAAGCCACCTTGGTATAAGGGGTTCATCCGAACACCCTTCGACGGAAAATTATACTATTTATATATGATTAAAACAATATTTTTATGTATATATAGTAGATGTCGAACCCTCGTCGACTACTCCGTGTATCTATTTGTACGAATTTTGAACCCCTTTATTTAAAATCATGACTCCGCCACTGCCCACATGGAAACAATATTATTTATAATTATGCAATATTTTTATGTACACGTGGACACATATATACATTTAAAATACACTATTAAATAGTGTAGGGGTAAGAGGTCATTTCAAAAAATTTGATACCATAATAACAATTTCGATTAAAGTTCAAAAATATTTCTGACTCTTTTCCCTTAAAAAAAATCAAATAAGATAAAAACTCAAAAATTGAATCTAATTTAAATATTCAATAATAAATTTAAATCGTATATAAGAGAAAAGATATTCAATCTAATTATTTTATTGCGGTGACATTGACCTATTGTGACACAAATTCGTCATGTTTTCTTTTCGAGTACATGTTTACCATCTTCTTCCGTTTTATTTTCCGTGATAATATGTATTTTTTAAAAAAATATGTCAGAGAGAGTGACTATTTCATTTTTAAATTTTGAATTTTTATATTCTGCCTTTGACAAATTTGATAACATGGTGAATATATTGTGCAGTGGGCGTCATGCATTGAAAGCCAAAATGCTTTTGGTAAGATACAGATTTTAAGAGTTCAACAATTAAATTATGATATTATTGTATCAATGTGTAATTAACACTCAATTTATTTTGTCATAGCTTGGATATAATTTTGAGGATAAAGTACTTGAAGACCTCTTTTGGAGATTTAAGTCAATGGCTGGGAATAAAAAGGTAAAAATATATTATTGATGTTTTTTTTATGAGAAAATGTACGAGTATCTCTTAACCTATGTTCGAACATCTCAGAGACGCATTTATACTATACTAAGGTCCTATTACCTCCTGAACTTATTTTGTAAGTAATTTTCCATCTCTTTTCGGCCTACGTGGCACTAGCTTGAAAAAAAAAGTCAACCAGTGTTGGGCCCACAAGATAGTGACACGTAGGCCGAAAAGGATTACAAAATTATTAATAAAATAAGTTCAGGGGATAATAGGACCTTAGTATAGTATAAGTGTGTCTCTGAGATTTCAGACATAGATTGAGGGGGTACTTGTGCATTATCCCTTTTTTTATCGATGAAGCTTACTTGAGAAAATAAAGATTTACGAGGTTAAAGAAACTAAGCAAACGTGAGCAACATATAATAATATACACAGAAGAATGTAAAATAACGCGATTACCAAATAATAATATAACATCGAGAAGTGGTGTTGCTTTGCCCTTGGTAAAGATTACGTACATTCTATCCTACATAAATCTTACTAATAAAATTTCACTAGGTATATATTGTTGTTATGGTATGTTTTTCACCTATTTATCTCTTGTTGCATATGTTTTTTTTCTTCAGAATATAACAGATGATGATTTAAGAGCACTTGTATCAAATGAAGATATCCAGACTCAAATTGCTTGAAAACTTGGAGATGACTTAACACAAATACATGTACATAATACTAATTTCTTTATTTTTATTGGTTTTCTTTAATTAATTAACTTAGTTTTAATTTATAATATTTATTTATGCAAAGTATTACTGTTAAATGGACATATTATTTGATACAGGAGCTTGTCACCTATTGATGGTAGAGCTTATCAAATGTTTGCAGCAACCAAGGGTTTTGTGCTATATTAATTGATGTATTAAATTTACTTGATGTGTCTAAGGTGTAGATTCAATATTTTAATTTTATAAGTTCAATCTTTAACTTTTTTAGTTTTGATCTTGTTGTACTTTATAAACCATGAGTTTAGACTTTTATTTGTTGTAATTTTGATAAATTTTTACAAATAAATTTATGATCCAGTTAAAAGTATTGAGTTCAGAAAAGAACAAACGTACAAATACCAATCAAACAAGTATATGTTATAACAACATACCCAGAGCCTCTTCAAATGGTAGCCCTACATGCACTGGTTTCCAACCAGGTGGATGAACTGATAACAGGTAGTTTTGATGATGAAGATACAAGTTTGTCATGAAATACAAAGCTATATTTTGGAATATTAATACTCAACATAGAGTTCAAATATTAAATAAACATCATAATTTTTTTTGCTAATTGCTTTGATGGAATCATTTCTAAATGATGAATTGGTTTTTTCACCAACATTGTTGGGATATGGTAGGGTTTCACAAAATCAATATCGTCTTGTTAAAGGGAGAAATATTACTGAAAATATATTGCTGGCTCAAGAAATTGTTAATGATATTAGATTGAGAGGCAAGTGTGAAACGTGGTTATCAAACATGACATGGCAAAAACATATGATTAAAGTGTTGGAGAAAATCGGTTTTAATCCCATTATGCTTGACATGATTTGAAGTATTATTGCTAATAATTGATCAAATGGGGAAGCTTAGGGCTTTTTCCACTCATCGAAGTTTGATGTGAGATGATTGCAACCCACAACTGGAATTTTTTCGATCATAAGGTTCTTTCAGACTTTGCTTCCTCAGTGGATTCAAGGATGGAAGTTTTCTCCAGCGATCATTTACCAGAGAAGGAGAAGCGGCGACTGGGTGTGAGTTTTTGATTTCCTAATTACATTACTTCAATTATTTGTTTTTTATTTGCCTTTCACTTGCGCACAATGACAATTGTGAGCCATTATATAGAGCAATTCACCAAAATAATGCATTTTTTTTAAAATTATACAAAAATTAGTATAAACGTATTTCACAGTAATGTTTTAGGGTATAGGTTATTTTTTAAAAGCTGACGGCATTAGATTCACATACGTTACTCGCAGTAACGTTTTACTCCTAAAGCGTTACTCACAGTAACGTTTTAAGAGTAAAATGTTACTCAAAATAACGTTTTAGGAGTAAAACGTTACTTACAGTACGTATATCAACCTAATGCTGTTAGTTTTTAAAAAACGAAATATACCCTAAAATGTTATGTGAAATAAGTTTATGCTAGTTTTGTAAAATTTTAGAAAAATGTATTATTTTGATAAATTGCTTTATATAATGGGTTAGTTTGGTCGAAAACTCCTTTCACTTGAGTCACTCTTGGACCTTAGTTGGACACCTTTTTATTTTATGAATAAATGGACATGCTCCAATGTTAAAATAAAAAAAGAACCATCTTTTTAATGTAAATATCTATATTTTAATAATTTCTACACTATAGCATAAGTGACTTAAAATAATTATTTTAAATTTTTTTTTATATCAAGTCAAACGGTGCCACATAAAATGGCACAGAGAAAATACTAGTTAGCATATTGTAATATCTCGCAAAATTTTTAAGCTAAGACTCAAACTATTCTTCGTTGTGAGTAGGATTTTACCAAATAATTTAAACTTTTTTAAGTGTTAAGGTCACTATATGTAGCACCTTGAGTTCCAAAAAGAACTCAAACAAATTCATTCAAGTCAGTCATAAGTTTTTTGAAATTTTTGGTCAACTTCAAATGACCATAACTTTTAACACCAGATGATTTTGGAGAACCATGAGATATCAAATCAAAGATCTTTGAGTCCTTTTTCCAAGACCACCAAGTTTTCTAAAATCCGTGCTCGGATGAGGGACATATGACCGCTTGAGTGAAGCCTATCTAGAAAGGGCCTTTCCACCCGAACTAAGGAGGGGTATTTTAGTCTTTTCCTTAACCCCACTTATTATAAATGTGATTTACACCCAATTAAGGGTCCAATATGATTAGAATCAATTTTATTCATCCCCAATACAGTTAGCGTTTTAGAAGAGAGTTCAAGAAGAGAAAAGAGAAGGCAAGGAGAAACGATCGAGATTTCTTGCGAATCGATGATTGTTTCGCCAAATCGAGGTATGTAAGCTCTGATAGTGCTTAGTTTGTTCACCCAAATTCCAATCATGTGATTTTAAATCCATATTTTCATTCTTTAGATTGAATGGCTTGAGTTCTTAAAGAGTTTCTTGAAGTTTCATTCTAAAATTGTTATTGTTGAGTTATTGAGATGAATGTTAGAAGTTTGAGGTTTTAGTATAAATTTTGATGTACTTATGTTGGGTATTCGAATCTAAGTGAGTTGGGAAGAAACCATATGATTCTAGGTGAATTAGGGCCAAAAATCAAAAGAAAATTGGCCGGAAATATATGGGGAGGGGCTGGGGTAGAGGGCCCCAGCAGTGTGCCAAGATTGAGTTTATGAAGTTAAACGGGCTAGTGCCCCACACCAGGATCTCCTGTCCCCACTCTTTTCTCATTGATTGTCCCATTTGAGTTCCTTTGAAGTGTACCTTCACTCCTTTATGAATCTAACTACTCTAAACTACATTTAATCATGATGAGATCCTTCATATCATAAATGATAACTCTTGAATTCATAATTCAAATTCAAGAAAGAGTTGAGAGTAGAGTTCAAGAAAGTCTTTGAGTTGAATTGTGAATTCTTTGAGATCAACTATCGATTTGAGCTAAGTTTAGAGGAAGTAAGCATGAGAATGAGAATAGTCGTACACAGGAGTTCTATATTGTTATTTATACCTTTGAGCCGAGTTGTTCATGCCCATAAATTCCGTATGAACTCCATAAATTAAATAGCTTTGAGAGAAGTAGTATCTTTGAGTTCGAAGTATTGAGGATTAAGTTCTGTAACAACCGAGTTTCGTCGTTATAGAAAAGCCAACGACAAAAATTTTAGGTCAGAAAACTTTTTCGTAGTAACTTGAAATTTCCAACCAAGTCTAAATTTTGATGAAATCAGAGTCATTAAGGTGCAGAAAAATCTGGTAACAATCGGGTAAATTATTTATGATTTTGATTGCATAAATAGTTACATAACTCATTAAAGAACTCGTAAGACTTTACGAAATTAAATTTGGGCGAGTAAAACTTCCCGAATCGATCTTAATGTAAAGGGTATTTTCTGAGCGTCGTGAGTCAGGGGTGTTGTGAAATGGAAATATCGAAATTCTTTAATTACCTCACTGTCTCACGGAACCCGCCTTAGCATGGATGTTTACCGCTTTTGCAGAGCCTTTACAGAGGGGTGAGGGTCGCTGTGGTGGGCTCTACACGACTTAAGGTCGTTAATAAACCCCTAAATAACTTTATTATGCACTTTTCAACTTTTTGAGCTAAGGAACAAACCCCAGTCGACTCCTACTCATTTTTCACCATTATTGAGGCTAAAGGTAAGAGTTTCCCTCACATAATTCTTTTTTTGATTCGTAGAGCATAATAAAATGGGTAAATATTGATGGGAAAAGGTTTTGATATAGATTCTATGGTGGAAACAATCTAAATTGGATACATGAGATCATGAGTATAATCTAGGGTTCATAGAATTATTATGTTTTAGGTAATTAGTGATTGTTTGTTGATTCCTGTGTTATCATGATTTTTTGTAGACAAGGAACAAGGGAAATGAATCAGTAAAGGGAAGGATCAAGATTCTTAGGGTTTCAAGCTTATTTTGAGGTAGGTGATGGTTGTGATTCTATGATAGTGTGATGTATGTATGTTCTTGCTTTATTACGATACTTGTATGTATATGAATGTTGCAGTATTGATCACACTTGTCGTAAATGAGATATATGAATGACGATATGTCATGAATCATTTCTTAATCGCATGATTTGAGAGTATACTTTTGTATGTGATTATGCTGTGTTGATGAATTGGATTTCCACGTTTCGACATAAAAATGTGATCGGGTTGTCATGTTCTGTCATAACTATGGGATCGGGTACCACGTTCTTGTATGCTAACAATTTGGGTTTGGGTTCCATGAGAGGAACAACTACTTGACATAATTGTGTATATTCAGAAATGTGAAGTTGAGCGTTGTTCGTAAAGGTTGATAATATTGTATATGTTGATATATATGCATGTGCTTATAATGTTTTTTAACTTGCTTATCTTTCACTTAGTGGGATAGCTGTGTGATCCTACAATACCCTGTGGTTGTATGGTTGTGCATTGATATTGCACTTGCTCTTATTTTTGTTGAGTACAGAGCATCTTCAAGCGACTATTGACATACCTCGCTTAAAAAGATCAGTAATCGTCGCTTCGAATTCAAGGGTGAGCCAATTCTTATGGGCTGTCATGGTATTCTCTTTCGTATATGTCCAACATTTTTAGACTTAGACATTTGTTTTACTTAGTTGATTAGTTCATTAGATTGGGGTTACATCCCTTCTTGGTTAGACTTTGATTTATTGTTTATATGCTTTGGTTCATTAACTTTCAGGTTCCAGGCCTTACTTCCGCGGTGTTAGTCTATTATTGTTAGACCTTTATTAGAGTTTATGGAAACTCTATTTCTCTCCTTAGTATTTGACTTGTTCTGTATCCTTAAGTGCTTTAGTTTTTTGATAGTTGCTTGTTTGGTTTGTAGTAGTGGTTCACCCACCGGAGGGTTAGTGTGGGTGCCAATCACGACGGTCTGGATTGTGATAAAGTTGGTGTTACAACCTAGGTTCGTTGATCTAGATGTACCAAGACGAGTCAAGTAGAGTCTCGCGGAACGGTACATGGACACCTTTACTTTTATTCGAGAGACTATAGCACTTTAGGAAATCTCTCTATTTTCTCTTGTCTCCTTTCGTGCTACAACTTGATTTCAGTTGGCATATGTCGATAAGAATAGGTATCTAACCTCCTTCACTCTTCTGTTCACAGATGGTTAATACTAGATACAATGACGTCAGGCCCGTAGCTCCCGTCAATGCTCCAACTGAGGAATCTGTAACTAAAGGTCGCAGTTGAGGCAAGGGCAGAGAAAGATCTAGGGGTACAGATCGTGGAAGAGTAGCACCTACTGGGAATGAGGTAACAGTTGGAAATGTTCCCCAAAATGAGGCCCCTCTCGTACATCATGAAGAGATATATGAGAATGTCGATATTGAGAATATTCAGAAGATATGATAAGAGGAAGAGGTGTAGGCTGGAACTAGAGGTGTTCCTCCCTTAGATCCAGTGTTGGCTCATCAAATTATGTCTTTCTTGAAAGGATTGGCTGGTCCTGGAGTGCTTTCTTCGTTTAAAGCGACTCAAGCTCCCCTCAATTTCCTATTATTGTCACTACTCCCAAGGCAGGGGGTAACATAGATACTGATGCTGTTTTCCATCCTTTGTTGGGTTCTGTTATGACTGGTAATGAGCATGACATGCTGACTAAGTTTTTCAAGCTTAAGCCTCATATGTTCCTCGATTCGGAGAATGAAAATGCTTATGAGTTTGTAACATCTCGTAACTCGTAATAGAAAAGGAATAAGCTAAGAAACAAAAAAATTATCATTTTTGGAAAGATAAGGAAAAATTTGGAAAATTTCCTAGGTTGAGAAAGTGAGTTTTGGTCATTTTCAAACGGACATAACTTCTAGCACAAGATGAGCTAGGGTAGTTCTTGATATGGTTCGAAAGATCTTGGAAAGATATTTTCAAAACCACCGATTTTGTACATTTTTGATATCGTATGAGGGAGATATGCCTATCGAAAGTTGAGCTGTTGAAGTGAGAAAGTCCAATCTGGATTTGGGAAAGGCAAATTTGTCTTTTCCTTACCCAATTATTTTATGTTGTTTTTATGTAATAAATTGGGGTCTAAACTGACCTGTATTAGTTCACACTTTTAGAGAAAAAGTTAGGGTTTTGAGGGAAAATAAAAGAAGAGGAGAAAAGAGGAGAAATGAGAAGATCAAGCAAGAACGTTCAACATCATCGAAAATTGACATATGGAATTCATCGGGGGTAATCCCTAAAAAGGTATATGAAATCTTTTCGTGTTGGGTTAGTTCACCCACACACCAACTTGTTTAATTCAGCGATTTTGAGTTGATTGAATGATGAAAAATGAAGTTCTTGAAGAATATTGTTGAATTCTTGTTGGTTGGGTTGTTGCATGCCTAGAGTTGATTTGATTCGTGTTTCCAGGTTGTGTTTTTGAGTCTAATCTATTGGGTATTGAGGGTATTAGTGATCCTAAGTTTTTGGGGAAAGAACCATAAAAGCTTAGAGATGAAAAATGGAGAAGAAAAGTCGAAACGCCTGTTTGTAGGGCCTTGGGGTACCGCGCCTCCCATACCCCACAGGACAATCTCTGTCCGTAGGGCCTTGGGACGGCGCGCCAGCCAGAGCGCCCCAACTTGGCCTCTGATGTTTGGGGCCTGGTGCCCCATGCCTCTCAGAGTGACAAGGATGCCAGTTCACGCCATTCATTCCCCATCTTTTCATACTGATTCCTAAGTGACGTACCCATGTTTCCTAGTTGATTCCAACACTCTAAGGTACATCTAAACATCATGAAATTATCCATAAACATGAGATCATGAATCTTGAATCCATAATCCAATTCAAGGAAATTTAAGATCAAAGTTAAAAAAGTTAAGAGTCAAGTCTAGAAGTTATGAAGCAAGTCAAAGCAAAGTTCTTAAGAGTTCTCTAGGGTCTTTAACAACATTTTAACTTTGTTTCAAGAATCAAGTTTCAAGCTAAGTCAAAAGTAAGGAGTAAAGAGTAAATAGTAAAGAGTAAAGTTGAAGTTCCTTTCTTTAAAAGTAGATGGGGACTAAGTATTACCAAAGAGATTTAAAATGTTTTTACATTTAACAAGTACGGAAACATTGATTTCTAAAAAGCCTTCGGGCTAGTTTTCAAAAAGGAGTAATAGCTTTATAAAATGAACCAAGAAGGGAAACTGAGATTTCCAAGATAACCTTTGAGCCAAGTTTTTGAGCACTTATCTCAAATCACAGGAAAAGTTGTTTTTAAAACATATAAGAAAAGTATATTTTTGAGAGTAGTATTGAGCACCGATGTGGGGATGCTATTCATATTAAATCAAGTCTCCATAAAAACCATGTAGCCATCATGGATAGAAAAGGGTCATACTTTTTAGATGAATCCTTTTCACAATAGACTAGTGGATCCATTAGACAGTTCAGGTCTTATACTCTGGCAAGGCTAGGATGGTCGGGCAGCGTGGATCGAATAATGCTCTATCATCACTATAACTATTATGTAATGGTTTCCGATTAGAGAAACTCCCACAGTAGTAAATGCATGGTTCCTCAAGGGGTTCTGCTTAGTACGAATGGGGTATGAGACTTCATCCATGCATTGTACAAGTAGACTTTGTGAGGAAGCATGATGTGTCCTTTATTATGACTATGAATTAGCATCAGTTTATTTTTTTATCTTTTTTATGCACACAGAGTTTACATCATAGTTTTAAACATCTTATCTTTATTATGCACTTGCTTTTAAATTGCTTAATATTGAAATAAATTTAGTTAAGTATTCATGAGTTGAGAAGAGCCCATGTAAGTGTTTCTTTCATAATATCTTTCAAGCCTATGTTGTTTTAGGAATTCAAATCGCATACTGGACATTCAATGTATTGATGTAAGTTGGCCTGCGTCGTATCATGATGCAGTCCCATGTAACTAGCATTAGCATCCGGTGGGCCGTTAATCCAGTGATCATCTTAGAGTCAGTTGGTGAGCCTCTCTTTATTCTGGAGAACATCTTTATTATTCAAGTTATTGTTTTTAGTTTTCAGTTGTTAGGATGATTGGGGGTCATGTCCCAACATCCCTCTTTTTTTTAGACGCTTCATAGACAGATATTGTTAGTTTATTTGGTCTTTTCATTTCACTTGTAAACGATTAAGACTTGAGTTGTTATTTTTGCTAAGTTAATACTTTAAAGGTATTTCTTGAGTTATATCTTGTGTTTAAGTTTTCCGCTGAGTAAGTAAGTCAGGCGAAGGGTCAGCTCGAGGCCAGCAATGGTCTTCGAGTGCCACTCCCGCCTAGGGTGTAGTCTTAGAGCGTGATAGATTTCATCTTAGAATTTTATGAGAGGCTTCATAAATTGGGTATTGTTCATCAGGATGGGGTTGATTTTATGTCTTTCCAACTTCAAGGTGAGGCCAAGTAGTGGTGGAGAGCTTATATGGAGTGCAGATCTTCAATTTTACCTCTACTCACTTGGACCCAATTTCATGCTCTGTTTTTAAAAGAAATATGTGCCTATAACATCGAGGGACCGTAAGAAGAATGAGTTTATGACTTTAGAGCAAGGTGGTATGTCTGTGGTTGCTTATAAGGCGAAGTTTCATGCTTTATCTAGATATGCTACGCAATCGGTTGCTACAGAAGAGGAGAGGATTTGTTTGTTTATCAAAAGATTAAATTTTGAGTTGCAAGTATAATTTGTTCATATGACTTCTGTAGGGAAGAGTTTTAGTGAGGTGAAAAATTATGTTAAGAAAGTGGAGGGGGTGAGGCGAGATAGTGAGGCTAAGGCATTGGCAAAAAGGGCCAAAATTTCTGGCAACTTCCGAGGTTCAAAAAGGCCAACACTTGCAGCCAAGCCAATTTAGTCCACTATGACCGCCTCTACAAGTAACTGCTCAAGAACTCCATATCATAATTCTCAGTATAGCTACGGATTCGAGCCTTCGACGGGCATCAGACCATATTTTGATCATACTTGCTACGATTGTGGAGAACCTGGGCATATGAGGAGAGATTACCCCCATATGCGTGTGTATGATTCCGTGCAACAGTCATCCATAGTGGTGGCGGGGAATGGTAATAATGGTAGAGGACGTCTTCAAGGTGGGCGAAGAGGTAATCAACGAGGCCGTGAAGGTAGAGAAAATAGTAACGGAGGTAGGGGTAACACAAGATAAAATGACTTAATGTTATGCTTTTCCAAGCAAGAATGATAGAGGCATCCGACTCGGTGATCACATGTATTATTCTTGTCAATGAACGGATGACTAATGTGTTATTCAAAAGCTCGAAGGATATTTTGGTAAGCTAATTATAATGGTCCCTTACTACCTCCACATGTATACTAGATGTACCAATTCTAAGTATTGACTATTTGTCGCATTGGTGAATGAGGTGAAAATGGTGAGGGAGGCCACAATTTTATTATTTTCTTCAGGTTATATGTAGTGAGGAACTGAAGTTAAGTTGCAGCCACATATATTAATATCTTCTACTAACCTTTTGGTGGAAGAACCAACTACTAACCCAGCTTAACTTATCAAGACAATTTATGAAAACCAAATTATAAAAGAAAATAACTAAAAGAAACTTAAAATGTGATAAAGGATCGAGTTCTCATAACTCAAATCAAAAGTCAAAGCATTTATGAAATCAACCCCTAGAAAATGAAAGTGAGAGTACCAAAACCCTAATTAGTTAATAATGGGGTTACAACCCCAAAATCTACAAAACATAAACTAATAGTCTAAAATCAGTGTCCGAAAAAATGGACAAGAAGATGTAGAGGAACCCTTGACATCCTAGAAGAGTAGCTCACCCTTGGATTCGAAGTCAAGCGTCCCTTAACTGAGGCTTGTATCATCTGGCAGAATATGTCTTATACTCAATAAGAAAAGAGCAAGTGCATTATAATTACACAACCATATTATACAACCAGTTCCAAACTACGAATGTAAACACACAACTACAACATAGTTAACATGGGTCAACACTCAAATAGAGTCCCAGTCACAATATCCTAAATCAACTAATACCTGGAAAATTTTCCATATGATCATAATTACACATATCGGTCTTTTCATGGAACCATAAATACTAATACCTAACCCTCCCAAGGAGCCCACACACAAATTGAAAGTGTATCAACGTGATACCCAAGCCAACTAGTGTTAGTATACTAGGCATGGTATCCGAGGAAACTGTTAGTATTCCCATACTAGTGTGGCACCCAAGCCAACCAACAATCACAAAAAGAATGCACAATCACAATGAATAGTAATACTTGAAACCACAAGTAAAGTAAACGGGTTCATTGCATGAGATTATTAACTTGATGTCATTTCATATCATTCCCTATGTTTTCCCCAACATGCATCACACAAGTGAAACTATAAAGTACTAGACATGCATGCATACATACATAAATTGAAAAATGTACAACCATCACCTACCTCAAATCAATCCTTGAAACTCTAAAGATCCCAAAATTCCCCTTTTTCAATGCCTTGACTTGTTCTTGGTATTAACAAATAATAAAACACAATAATTAATCAAAGTTCCTAACAATATCTGAATCATACCCAAATCCTAACCCTAATCAATTTATGATCATTTTACCTAATCTAGAGCTTTTCCTGCCACTAGATTATGTCAAAACCCTCTCCAAGAGAAATATCCTATATTATAAGGTTTAAGAACCAAATATACAAGATGGGAGTAATAAACTTACCTTTATCGATGAATTTGGTGGAAAATCAAGTAGGAACTGCCCTAAATCACTTCTCTCAAGCGCAAGATTGAAGTTGCAAAAACTAAGGGTTTTTGAGACTTTTCAACATATGAGCCTGACGTACCCCGTTATAGCACCTATACAAGCACTATAGCGCATGCACAACCTCTATAGCACCTCCACAACCGCTATAACGGATGCTCAAACGATAGCGACATGTCGGTCCCCATAATGGCTTGCACATGATCAATGTTATTTCCTAGGTCCACACTCTGAGCATAACACGGTACTTGAAACTATGAATTTTCCCCAAGTTTTGCCTTGACCTGACATATATAAAATATACAACTCAAACTAAAAATGCGAAAACTAATACATGTGTGACTCATACAGCATAAACAAATACTTAAGGATTTTGTGACTAAACTATACATTTAGTTGAGAATTAAATACAAGAGATTGATTGTCTATCTATGAAGCCTCTACAAATACTTATGAGAAAATGAGACAAATCCCCAAGCTACTCTATACAACTGGTAAGAATTAATATAAACTGTGAACTCTGAATAAATTTTCCCTCGAAGAATGAAGGCTCACCATCTATTGATGGAAATTGCTGCACCCCACTAGCCACGAGTTTGAAAACATACATCAAAATGTACATTATAAAAGAATGCAATGCATAGAAAAGTATGTGTTAGTACGTGGAATGTACTGAGTAAGTAAGGAACACCACCTAGTAAAAAATTTCTAAAATAATATCCCTAGTAAAAGAGCTTAAGGGTTAATAATTGGAGTCCATGAAAAATTTATTCAAATCTATTTTAAAAATCACAAGCACGCACACACACACACACACACACACACTTACACACACACACAAACACACACACACACACACACACACACACACACACACACACGACGCCCCTTCAAAGGGTCCCGTCGTGAGGGACTTAGCCAAGGGTGAAGAAAGGAAATTTGGGCAGCAACTGTAGCCAATGACGGAGGGATGTGACGCCCCGTCGTTCCTATGATGCCCCGTCAAGGGCAGGCGTCATACGCAACCTGTTCCTGCGCAGGTGCTGCGGCCAATTAAGGGGTGAATTGGTAAATTCACCTCACTTGTAAATTACGTCATTGGCAGTTTATTAAGGGTCTTTTGGGTATTTTAAGTAAGTATATAAGGGGTAATCACATGGAAGACTTCATTCTTCAAAATCATAAACTTAAAACACTTAGAAAATATCCCAAAACCTCCATGTGAGTTCAAAGTGAAGATGGAGCTTGAAGATGGGTCTTCAATGGAGTTTCTTCTTCAATTAGATTTGTATTCTTCAAATAAGGTATGATAGTTCTTCATCTAAGTCTTTCTATCACCTTAGATCCAATTTCAAAGATGATTTTCAAAGATTTCAAAAAGATGAAAAAGTCCAATTTCTACTCTAAGTCTTGGGTTCTTGCATAAATGGTTTCCAAATGTTAAGATATGATGTTTTTGATGTTTAATTGAT
This sequence comes from Solanum pennellii, assembly GCF_001406875.1. NCBI lineage: Eukaryota > Viridiplantae > Streptophyta > Magnoliopsida > Solanales > Solanaceae > Solanum > Solanum pennellii. The sequence goes on along the minus strand of NC_028644.1, from coordinate 4,270,108 downwards.
GTTTTCCAATGAAATTCTCCATGAACCCTTGATCTTCTCAAATCTCTAAATTTCACTAAAATATGAGTGAATTGATTAAGCTTTGATATTCATGAATTCATGTGTAGATTGTTATGGGCTTTTGATTCTTGTATAGATTATGTATGTATGATGTATAGGCTGTTTCAATTTGATTAATTGAGTAATGGATACTATTAGATCTATTGCATGCTAAGCTTATTGAATTGATATTGACTTAAGGCTTATGATTTCTAATGTAATTTTCTATGGGCTTTCTAATGATGCAATAATTATATTCAATTGATATCTAGATTGTATTAGATTGATAAGTATGTAATGAATTGACCTAGTTTCATTGATTATCGATATAATTGTATTGAGTTGTTGGTTATGGCCTTGGGTAAGGGCCTTGTAATATCGAATTGGATGATTTAGCCTTGAAATCAAAGTGGTAAGATGGAGTGGGGCATGCTGCCCTAATTCCTTTATTTTGATGTTAGTTAGACTTCAATTATGTTGTGATTGATATGGTCCACTTATTGTGGCGGTGTTATGTGCTTTACTTGCAATTGTCGTGGCCTTGTCGGCGTTACTTTATGCAATATGATGATCATGGCCTTGTTGGCACTACTTGAAATACTATGATGTTTTGTATAGTTGTTTTATGTGAAATATGAGTATATCTATTTATATGTGAAGGAATATGAAAGTATGTGTTCTTGTCATGTATGTTAGGAAATCATGTAAGCTATGACTATGAGCTTCTATGTGTAGTCTTAGGGTTGATGCATGGTTGTTCCTACTTGGCTATATGAGTCTATAATAGTTATGTTGATGATGATATGGTAGTGTGTAGGATTACTTAAAGACGATATTGGTTATTCCTATGTGCTTATAGAATGACTAGTAATATGTGTTAAGGTGAAGTATGTGGTGTCTTGTTTTGGTTGACTTGTGTCCCTTACTTGGTGCTTATGTGAATATGTGATGTCTTGACTTAGGAACCTAAAGGGTCTTAGTCTTGAATAAATGAATATAGGTTAGACCTTGGATGATGATATGAAGGTCATTTATGTGGAACCTTGAACCAAGTGGTAAGGTTATAAATTGTGAAGTAGTTAGCCGTAATGGTATCTTTCATGTAATGAGTGATAAACTTAAGGTTGATTGGCTGGAACGGCATCATATCATACCTTAGGAAAGCCGCGATGAGCTTCTTGTCGCCATAGTGAGATATGCCCTAGTGGACCTTGCTTTTGGTTGGTTGAATGTAATTGGGTCATGAACTAGATATGGGACCCATTTGTATGAACCTTAATGTGAATTAATCTATGAGAACGGAGGCTAGCACCGAGTGATTATGCTATGGGAAGTAGCTCTACTTGAGATGAGACTAGAGTACAATATACCTCTACTTGAGAATGAGACTAGAGTACATAAAAGCCCTTCATAGTCCTTAACCACGTGCCTACATGGGATGTGTTTGTCGAGTATAACACCCTCATCGGAGTAGGTTAAAACTCCAGATTCCATGAGTTGCTAACATAGTCTATGCCGGTTATTGCCTATTCTCATCATGTGGGGTACCTACTAGCATTTGAGAAGTTCTATGAAGTTTAGGTGATGGTATGGGACGCTATCTAAACATTGCACAATAGGCTTTGAAGATGTTATGTGGAGTCCCTAGGTCTTGTATAAGACCATTACTTGAATGTCCTTTATGTGATGGAATGTCTCTTAATGAACTAATGAATATAATGACTCAAGTTAAGGAAGTATGTTAAAATGAATTACTACTTATCTAGAGTAATTAAGGGTTGTCTAGTTAAGGTGTGAAGGGGACATAAGAATGATCACTTCTTATCTTACCTAGATAAGTCTTAAGAATAACTCTAGCTAGGGAAGTTGGTTGATTATGTGAACATGATCTAATCCTTAGGTAATTTTAAGGATTATTTAGGTAATCTTGAAGAGGTCACTATGAACGATATCTTCTTGATTTACTTAAGTAAGTCTTTTGATAGCCTTTGGAAGGAGAATGTCATATCACCTATATGCTAATGTGTTAAATGAGAATGATTCTATTTTAGGGAGTCTATAGGATCTCTTAAGTGTGTGTGTAAGGGATTGTATGGGCGGTCGCTTCATAACTCACTTAAGTGAACCTTAGAGTCACCTTGGTAGGAGAATGTCATGTTCTTATGTTAATATCTCTTAAGTGTGTATGTGACTCATTATAAGTAATCTTGAGGGTCGTTTAGGCACATCTACAGAGGGTGTATGGGCGGTCTTTCTTTGTGTGACTTAAGTGAATCTTAGGATAACTTTGAGTGAGAATATTACGTGCTAAAGGGGGTTTAAAGTGAAGTGAAGGAACTTCGGTGTAACACTGAATTGAGTTCACTGTACAGTGAAGTGACTTAACTGTAATGTTTGCTAAAAATGTGACTTTTTGCCTAAATGATTTCTTATGTGTTTCTGAGTTGTTAAATGTTGTTCTTATGCTTATAGTATGATGTTTTAATCGAAATTCATGAAAAGCATGCTATTTACTAAATGTCCCTTTTTCATGGTTTTTGCATGGCTTCCATACTTACTAGATCTAATGTGCTAACCCCTTCTTTTAAATTTTGACAAAGTGTAGGGAAATGGAATCTTGATGTACCATGAAGGATGAATAGGTTTCTAAGGGTTGAAGATGAAGTATTGGTGAGTCCTCATCAATTCGAGGAGAATAGCCACATGTTCCTTTATGTCTTAATTCTTTATTTTCTGTCTTGCATGGGATTAGTCCCAAGTGTTGTAAACTCTAAAATCTAGATGGTTCAATGAGATATTGTATAGTTCTAATGTTTTAAATGAAAGTCTTCCGCTTGTGTATTGTTTATGAAAGAGTTCTTCGTGTGTGAAGAAAGTTTTATTTTTACTCATTTTAGTTATGCTTATTATGCAATGAATGATACGAGAGGCTAGATGAGACTTCTTGAAGTCTCATTTGCCGTGTGACATCGCAAGAATACTCTAACTTCTAGGGTGTACTTGTGGGATGTGACAACTTGATTCAAGATTTAATGAGCTACTCTATGAGGTTTTAAGCTTGCATTGGTAAATTAATTTTGTTTTCCAAATGTATGATGATATGCTTATGAAAATTACTATTCCGTAGAGATTTAACTTAGCACCGAGAGAACTTTGAGGTGGATGGTCAAATAGGATAGTGTCTAGTAGCAACCTCTAGTTCCAAACTACTTGCTCCCCTAGGAATGCCTTAAGTGGCCTAGCTAGTGGATCCACATATAAAATATGATATTATACGGAGTTCTACCTTGAAAAGTAGACTCTCCTTTCTCGATACGGGAGTTACATAGGATTCTATAGTATAGCTCACATGGTCTATTATCGGTTAAAACTAATATCCCTTAAAATGAATTAAGTTATTTTCAAAGGTTTTATGAAGCTTTCCTTATGATCTAAAATGCATTGACATGTTCAAGTTTTATGATGTTTATTTAAAGGCTTATGTAAGTTTAGCTTGGTCATGCACATCATATTTTCGATTATGTCCCTCTATGATCATATTTCGTGTTTTTATGCATGTCCCTCATACTTAGTACATTTTATGTACTAATGCATACTAGTGCCTATAGTGTTTCACTAATGTAGCTAGGGTATGACGCTTTCTCTCCCTCCGCTCGTGGCTAGTTAGTAATTATTTAAGGATTTGAAGACGTGGCGAGTCCTCATACTCCAAGGATTATGCCGCATTTATTGCTTCTTATGTCTTTACTTTTCGGATGATGTACATGATGGATGGGTTACGTTTCGACTACTTCCTTTGATGTACTAGATGACTTTTCATGACTATGAGATTTCCACTTTTAAATGTGAAATTCTTCTATTCATATGAGATTTAATACTTTTGTCTATTATACTGTGTATAGCTATGTCAAATGACTTGTATAGGGCCTCTTAGACTCTTATAAGTCATGTCACGTCTAAGGTGTACTTTGGATTGTGAAAATCTTCGTTACGATTACAGATTTTGCTTTTATTAATGGTGGAGGCGTGTGGAAAAATTTTTGTATCTGCATCCATGGCTAAACCAGATGTCTTGTTATCCTATTAAGTGAGTGGTAAAATTTTCAACAAGTTAGGTTAATTGATTAGGCATATAAAGAATAATTTGATTTAGAATAAGGCTTACTTCTCATAGGATTTAACTATATTTAAAGCACAAAGCTATTATATAGTCCCCTTCCATAACCCCTCCCAAATGAGTAATTGAATTTATTACTACAATTAAAAATTTATATATGTTTCTTTCCTAGTGCTTCAGTAGAGCTAAGTAGTTTTTGTAAAGATTAAAATTAGATTATAAGATGAAAATAACCAAACTATATATGTTTTTAACATTTTATAATAAGGGAAAAATTGAATTTGTTTTGATTAATGGGTAGCGTGTTACTTCGTTTCTTGTTATCTGAGATTTTGTATTGTTTTCACATAATTAATAACGTTCTTAATTTAATTACTAAAAATTATATATTTAAAATAAAATTTTATTTGTCAAATATTTTTCTTGTTGGAACGTGAATTAATTATGAGGGAAAATGAATCACATGAGTGAACTTCTTCACATTCAATCTATATATTAATATAAAGCTGAATCTTTAGCCTGCTGATGTAGCATATCTCAATGATGAGGAAGCCTATTTATTTATTTTCTCAGATTTTTGGAAGATTTTTTTTCCTTTTTTCAGACATAAATTGATTTTAATTAGATATTATTTAATTTCCTCAATTTAAGACTATAATAATTAATGGATTTTAATTAATTAAATTTTGAGAAAGAGAACGTANTTTTGAGAAAGCGAACGTATTAGTAGCTCTTAACCATTTACTTAAATAATGAGTTTTAATTATTTAAATTTGGGAAAGAGAACGTTTAAAATTCTAATTTTTAATTTTGATTTATAACTCTTAACCGTTTCTTTAAATTAAGGCTATAATAATTGGCGACAACATTTACAATTTTAAATTATGAATTAATGCTTTTCAACCTCCAAAATATTAAGGCCCTACAAATTGACACTTTATTATTTAATTTTCCATTAAATCTTTTCATTCTTTCATTAATTTTCTTTGGATTTGATTTTATGATTTGCTAACTATTTTAATAGTTAATAGAAAAGATGTCTAACTTTATATTGTAATTTTCCATTAATTTTTTCATTTTCTTTATAAATTTCTTTAGATTTGATTTGATATTAACTAATATTATTTTAATAGTTAATGAAAAAGATGTCTAATTTTATATCGTCTAATTTGGCAGGAGTCAAAATGATTTGACAAGATCTTTCTATGAAAGTTATATCAATTATAATGGAATATTGTGAAGGTGAGAACAACGTCAACTTTGATTGTCACGCAAAGTTACATATTATTCTTATAATTTATATATTTTTTGGTTTTCTATATTGTACTTGGTGTCCACATTGGAGTCTGATTATATATGGATTCACAACGAGCAAGCTCCATGAGGATGGAGCACTTCCCACTAAGGAGTTTTTTTGTACTCAAGATTCGACGAGACAATTGATTAAGAGAGTAGCAGTGTCTTTCAATACACCTCATTTTTTCATGTTTGTTTATAAGGTTTTGCCACCGTGTGAATGTAATATTATGGTTTTATTGTGAAACATATGTTAATTCATTGCGTAGGTTTGTAATGTCCATCATTTTTAAAAATATTATCCAAACGTCTCCATTACCTTTACAACCTTGAGTAGTCATTAACATATAAAATTAATTGTGACCTCCTTAATATGTCCCATCTCTTTCCTTTTTCTTATGTGTTTATTTTTGTTTTATTTGTCGATTTAATATGTCAACTTTTGACGTTTCTTTTCTAAAAAAATATTTATTATCGAGTAAATATGTTGAATGAGATCTGATTTCCCAATCTATTATCATTTCTCTTTATTTCATAAAGTATACATTTAGATAATAGTTATATGTCTTATTTAAATTTTAAAGGTAAATATTATAATCATAATTAAAGGTAAAAACACTTTTCAAATTTGATAAGAAAAATATTTCCTACAAAATTTAGATACAAATTAATATCATCTTTTATATATATATATATATATATATATATAGAATGACCGTATAATATAATTGAAGGTAAAACCAACTATTAAACAAAATTGAGCGATATTTTTTTTCTTTCTCCCTACAATAAAATTAAGAAATAATGATAAGATCAAACAATATGATTTAGTGGACATATAATTAATCGAAAAGAAAATTAATTCTAAAAACATATTTTAACACTCGCGCGAAGCGCGATTGTGTTCCCTAGTTGTTAATTAAAACTAAGAAGGATTGATTTGGTTAAATTTAGAGATAAGTTTCAAAACACATTTAAATTTTTTTTTTTTTTTGAGTTTGATACTTAAACTATTAAGAGTGTGAGTTTCATACCTAAATTATCATTTTTTAGATTGAGAAACACACATTTCTCTTTATACCACTCTCATCATGTTGTGCCTAATACACTCTCTCATTTATTTTTAAAAATTTCTACATCACACTCCACATGAACAAAACATTCAACCTTGACAAGTTAAATAAATTATTAGTATTAGTTAAAATTTAAAATGAAATTATTTTTTTAATAAAATAATATGTAGAATATTATCATCTCCCCCCCCCCCCCCCC
>NC_028644.1:4245815-4263056 GCF_001406875.1 Solanum pennellii | reverse complement strand
CCACCCTCAAATACTAATTTAGATTGCCCACTTAACTCTCCGCTTCCAACTTTATTTTTGTCATTTTGTATTAGATATATAGATATCAAAAATATTATTTATTTGCTGCCGCAAGACATTTTAAATTTTTTTACTTATTTATGTTATATTCGCACTATTAAAAATATATGTGCGTACATATCTAATACAAAATGAGAGAAATGTAAAAAAGAAAAAAAAAATTAAGAACGGAGGATTACATAGGAAGGGGTAGAATTTCTATATTTGTAAAAAATAAAATAATATCAATTTTATTTTTAGAAAATAATTAAAATTTAATTTTTTTAATTTTTTTTAGATAGTAATATTTTATTGTTTAATTTTTAATAATATTAATAGTATATTATTTTAATTTTGTCATGCTGGAATATTTTATCCATGTGTAATGTCACGTTTTTCAAACTAAAAAGTGATAGTTTAGGTATGAAACTCACATAGGTATGAAACTAAAAAAAAAATTGTTTACGTGTGTTTTTGGCACTTAATAAAATTAGTTAGTGTTATCCTCTAAAAAATATTTTAATAATCAATTACGAGTATATTTAGTTAGATATGGACATAAATAATTTTTTTCATAAGTTCAATTCTTTAACTGGATGTTCAATTTAAGGACATAGTTCTTTAATGCGTCGAAGAATAAAAATATTCTAAAATACATATAAGTTATAACATATATTTTGGCCAAAAACTTTTTGAGATCCGAAATCATATGACATTTTCATTCTATTAGTTTTAGTTGCCATAATTCTAATTCCTATTCTCAAGAGCAAAGGAACAAAGCAACACTTCTATATTTCAACCTCTTGACTTTTATATAATTGGGTAACTATTATGAATTTAAACTGTATTTTACATTAGTAAATTTGTTTGTGCTTTGCACAATTCTAAAAAGATGATAAAACATAAATAATTTTATTAATGATATGTGCATGCATGTGGCATAATTCAAAATTATAGGATCATTCATGCGGATACCTATCCTATTTCTAAATAGATAATGAACTTTTACCACCTGATCAAGAATATACGAATAAATTTATAATGCAAAATTTTTTTAACCCCAAAATATTGACTTGAAGTAAAACACAATTATTCTCGAACAATTTCACTATCAATTGGGCTAATGAGTTTTGGAACAACATATGTATATTGTGTCAATACCCCTCACAAAATCTGGTTCCACATCAGCCAACAGTGTTTAAAAGGAACAAATTATGGGTGGTTCAATGATTCAATTGAAAAATAACATAGTTAAGGTACCTGGAAAAAAAACCCAACAAGTTTAGATATATGTTTTTGTATTTGCCCTTTATATTTATCACCCAAACGTCAAATTTTCATGCTTAATAATCATGCATGTTCTTCCATCAAATCTATATTATGTATTTGTTTTTTTAACCATAGTCCACTAGTCATAAATAATTGCCTACCTTGCCGACTCTATCTTTCACACCAAACACAACTCTATTAAAATTTTGGCCAAACACATATAACTCCTCAAATTTGTCCCAATTTTTCATTTTTGACACTTTATATATAGTTTATCTTACCCTTATTCCATTTTAACGCTTACTCCATCTTAGCCAAACACATAGACAACTCTATTGAAAAAATGACTTCTCTCTGTGCAAATTATTCCTTTGGCAATTACATTTCATTACATTCTAAAAACAATAGTGTGCCTCCAATCAAAAGGAATTTTCATTCCTCATATGGTATCCGTTGCTCAAATATTCAACGAGGCAAATTATCTGACCCTAACTACGTTACGATTTTCGATACGACGCTTCGTGACGGAGAACAGGCCCCGGGTGCATCCATGACTGCTAAACAAAAAATGGAAATTGCATGTCAGCTAGCTAAGCTTGGTGTTGATGTTATTGAGGTTGGTTTTCCAGCTGCCTCCCAGGCTGAGTTTGACCTTGTAAAGTTGGTAGCACAGAAAATTGGTAATCTTTAATTATATCTCCATCTTATGATTTCAAATTTTAATACTACTATTATATTTCGCATGTATCTGTAACAAATCTGCCTCGCCACTCTTCCATGTATTTGTATCCAGTTACATGCAAATTATCTAGTGTGATTCATGTGTATCTAGGATACATATATATATATATATATATATATATATATACGAATCTCTCTCTCCTCCCACCCAAAAAAATACATGTATCTAAGTGTAAGATCTAGTGGTAAGATATGTAATATTTTGAAAGTATAATTAGTAATAGTATATATATTATAGTGAAATACTTCTAATTATACTATGTCTAAACAGGTAATAACATAGATGAAGAGGGATATGTACCGATGATCTGTGGTTTGGCGAGATCTACTAAGGAAGATATCGATAGAGCTTGGGAGGGTTTGAAGTATGCAAAGACACCGATGATTCATATGTTTATCGCGACAAGTGATATGCATATGAAGTATAAATTGAATATGGGTAGAGAAGAAGTTGTGGAGAGAGCAAGGAGCATGGTGGCTTATGCAACAAGTCCTGGGTTCGAGCATGTTAGGTTTAGCTTGGAAGATGCTACAAGGTTTGTAATATTTATATTTTTACCATATGGTGTATATATATATATGTATGTACTTATTATTATTTTTTGTCAGATCTGATAAGGACTTTGTTTACCATATTATTGAAGAAGTTATCAAAGCTGGAGCAACATGCATTTGTGTGGCTGATACTGTTGGATGCAATTTACCAAATGAATTTGCACAACTAATTGTTGACATAAAAGCCAATACCCTAGGAATCCAAAATGTGATCCTTGCAGTACATTGTCACAATGATCTTGGACTTGCTACTGCCAACACATTAGCTGTATGTATTTGTTAGCTTTTAACTATATCCATCGTCCACTTTTAGTTGTCATGGTTTTCTTTTTTTAGAGTCAAATAATAAGAATTTTGACTAAAATAATGTATTTTGAAAATTAATCAAATTGACTTTTGAAAAATGCAGCATGACTGTTAAAAGTAAGCAAATAGAATACTTCATTTCTAAAAATACATATCGTTAGTTTGACTCTGATACTTCGATGCAATTTAGGGAATTTGTGCAGGAGTAAGACAAGTAGATGTAACCATCAATGGTATTGGTGAAAGAGCTGGAAATGCTTCTCTAGAAGAGGTGAGAGAGAAAAACCTTTAATGTTATATCCATAATTTATTTTAATTTAATTGTAATTTGCATTAAATATTTTTTTTTGTCATCTGATTTGGTATATAATTAGTCATTTTTTTATATTTCAGTATAAAATCTATAAAAATATTTTTGTGTTTATATAAAAACGAGAGAAAAGTGTATACAAATATAAATACATATATTTTCGTCTTATACACTTATAATTATGCAAATACAAATCTTATTCTACAATTACAATATATAAATGAATTTAATGCTTGTTTGGATTGACTTATTTTAGGTGTTTTTAAGTCAAAATAATTTTTAAGCAGTTTTAAAGTATTTGGGTAATGTAAAAAAATGCTTAGAAGCACTTATTTTAAAGTCAAAATAACAAAAATAACTTCTAACTTTTGACTTATAAGTCATAAGCCAAAAGCCAATCCAAACAGGCTCAAATGCAAATCTGAAAAATTTGTATAAAATTAGATGATGTGGCGAATTATACAAATCAAAAGCTCCATAGCAAACTATATATATCTATAGCGTACATCTATAATTTTTATTTTTGCTATATGTGAAAATTATTCATTATTATTTATATATATAATAAAATGTTAATCTATCTCTAGCTAATTAATATTATTGTTATTTCTATTTTGTATAGATAGTAATGACCATAAAATATCGTGGAGAGGAAGTACTAGGTGGTGTCTATACTGGGATTAATACAAAATATATATTCACAACAAGCAACATGGTATGTATATATAGTATTTTAGTGGTTAAAATTAATTATGCGTATAATAATATTGTTGTTATGTATATTCAGGTAGAGGAATATAGTGGGCTTAAGTTGCAGCCAAATAAGGCCATTGTTGGCGCTAATGCTTTTTCTCATGAAAGTGGAATTCATCAGGTCAATTTTATTTAGTGAATACTATATTTTTCAATTCAATATTTTGGGCCCCTATTTTTAAAAAAAATTTATTTATATACGTTATTTTTTTAAAAAAAATAATATACTAAGAGTGTTATGGTTTCTAATAGGAAATTATATATGAGATAAAAATAAATTTGAATTTCGTAAGAAACAATTTGATGAGAACAAAGTCACAGAGTTCCTTGTGAAGAATCTTTTAGAGTTGATTGTTTATATACGTAGAGTAAATCAAACAATTTTTTCACTTCAAAATAGATTTGAATTAATTGAAGCCTATGAAAATATTTTTGATTTCTTATTTAGTGGTAAAATATTGAGATCACTAGATGATGAGAATTTAAAAAATATTGTCCTAACCTTGAACTTTCTTTAACACGTAATAGTTATTCTGATATTGATGGTTTACATTTATTTTTTGAATTAAAAGTGTTCAGGGAAATAATACTAGCTAGTAGAAGATAATAATTTAATGAAAATACTCAATCAATTAAAAAAATTGATTATTTTCAAATACACATATTACTTATAGAATAATTAACAGTTCATGTAACCTTGCCTCAGCCGAGAGAAGTTTTTTCGAAATTAAAATTGATCAAGAGCCCGTTTGGATTGTCTAAAAAGTAGTTTTTAAGTCAAAATAAAAAAGTCAAACTGAACGATTGTTAAGTCAAAAAATAAAGGCATAATACATATATTGGACCCTAAACTTAACTTCAAATTTTAACTTTGACCTCGAACTTTCATAATGCACAAATAGGCACTTTAACTATTCAACTTTTAAATAAATAAACACATGAGTCCTACATGACACAATACACGTAAGACACCACGTAGGACAAAAAATGACATGTAGGATGACATGTAGAACATGTGTGTTTATTTGTTCAACTTTATACAAGTTTAAGTGTCTATTTGTGCACATCCAAAGTTGAAGAGCATAAATGTGATTTGAAGCCAAATTAAAGGACACATTTTATGTATTATGCGAAAAATAAAAAGTAGGGGAAGACCTACTTTTTGTTTCTGACTTATTTTAAGTCAGCTTTTATCTAGTCAAACACTTCATAACTTATTTTAAGTCATTTTAAACTTGGTTCAAGTTAATTTTTATATGTCAAACACTTCCAAAAGTAAAAAAAAAACTGACTTAAAAGTAGGTTTCACAGACTTTTAAGACAATCTAAATGGGCTCTAAATCTTCTTTAAGATTAACAATGTCTTAAGAGAGATCGAATGAATTAGCTATATAATCATTCGAAAAAGAAATTTTTAAAACAAATTGATTATAAAATAATACCTAATGACTTCGCATATAAAATAGCTAGAAAATTAGATTTTAAATAAAAGTATATATGATGAAAAAAATAAAACATTAGAGCTCCTTTCTTAAATCTCACTTTCGGCCCCGTTGAGTCGGCCCTATCCTAATCAGGGGCGGACCCATACTTAATCCAGGGGGTTCACCCGAACCCACTCGGTAAAAAATTACATCGTATATATAAGGTAAAATTTCTGTATTTATGTGAATATATATATTTTAAACCCCCTTAATGACAAGAAAAATGAGATAGTCCAGTAATAAGTTCCTTTGAAACTATGTGTGACATTCCTTGAAAAACTTTTGTTGGCTTATTTACACATTTATACTTTTATTTTTCGAACACTCTGAATGAAAATTCTGAATCCATCCCTAATCCTAATGTGACATATTTATTTAACAAAACGAGGAATCAAAGTCTAGAGAGTCTGAGTTTGAACAGATAGACTAACAAATAAAGATAAATCCAAGGTGAGTTATAAGACCTTTTCAAAAATCATCAAATGACACAACAACAATCGAATAGATAGATTTGTTTTAACAATTGGCCAAAATTTTAAAATGTATATTATAAAATTATGGACCACACAACAAAATGACAAATTAAATAAGAACATGTGGTATTTTTCCGCCCAATTTAAATATCTTAAGAATTTAGTTGTAAAAATAAAAAAGCATAGAAAACTATGTATGTAAAGCTTATTAAACTAATTAAAAAGGTATTTGAATTTATTCTATTTTTGTGTGTGTGTTATTCTATATATTGAATTTAGGATGGAATGTTAAAGAACAGAGGAACATATGAATTTATATCTGCTGAAGATGTTGGATTTATTCGTGCTACTGAACACGGTATTAAATTGGGAAAACTCAGGTACGCATTGATTATAATAACGTTGTGATTCAGTTCGATCAATTATTTATATCATGATATTTTATGGGCAAAGGATAGAAATCACATATTCTTAAGACAAAATTATTATTTGTCCCTTATAAATTTATAATTACAGAAATCCCTCAAACTGATACAATAATATAATCGTTGATACATTAATCCGATGCTCGAGATTAATTAATTGTTGAATAAAATACATTATATTTTATATATGATACACTAATGTGATGTACATTTTATACGTGATAAAAATAATCTGATGCGCGAGATACATTAATCTGATGTGCTGATACATTGATATGATGCGTGAGATACATAAATCTGATGCGCGAAAGTGAAGAATTTTGGAAATTTATAAAACTAATAGGTACAATAAGAGAACTTAAAGGTGGAATTTCTGTCATTTTTCCTTATTTTTTTAGTTAATTTTATATGATCCAAATTACATTTTTTGAAACCGTCTCAATAGTTTTGATTTTTTGATATCGGTACGATGCACTATTGTTATTACTATTCTTTTCGCTTTATTGCATTGTTCTTATTTTCATACTTTTAATTCTTTTGTTTTTTGACAAACTAAGTATATGTCAAAAATAACTTTTCTACTTCAGGAAAGTAGAAACAAGATCTGCTTATATTTTATTCTTTATTAGGGTTGTCTCGATAATGAGATAACTGAAGCAATTGCTTGGGGCTTCGATTTATTTTGGGGTCTCTACTTTCTCTCTCTATATATATATAGAAAAGAAATTATTTGATAAAAAAATATAATAATTTTCTACCTCATATAGGGATCAATTGAGAAATGGAATAGTGTTAGTTAATCGTACCATCATTTCTATCTGACTATCTGTATTGTTGCCTCATTTATATTCTGACGATTATCATGAACCAACATTCTTATATATACTTTTCTTATTTTCATTTCATTGTTTTTATTCTCTCATAATTGAATATTTTAAAGCATCTCAAACAGTCAAACCTTCCACATTATGCAAAATCCATTGTTGTGTGTTCATAAACAGATCAAATTTATTTTTTGGTGTCTTCTTCAAATTTGAAGCATAAAACTAATCAATTTTATATTAATATCATTATATCGACCTATCAAATTCAGCACAATACTGTTTTAATACTATTATAGAAACTTATCAAAATTTTGAGTCAGGATTTATTATTCTAACCTTATATTATTTTATTTGAAACTTTACATTCATGTTTACATTCTTAGTTCCTAATTTTCACTTATATCCAACCTCTCCAATCCCATGTATAGGATTAAATTGCGTATGTTATAAAGGCCTCTCTATGAAGTTTTATTTTAGGCCCCTAAACTCGTTGAGACGAACCTATCCTCCATAGATTTCATTTATGAAATTACATTGGTATATATTGTTGTTGTTTATATGTTTGTTTTCTTACATATTTATCTTTCTCTACATCTATCTTTTCAGAATATAACAGATGATGATTTAAGAGCACTCATATTGGACGAAACTATATAGCCTCAAATTGCTTTAAAACTTGGAGATATATACATGTAAATACTACTACTTTCTGTTTGTTTTGTTATTTTTTTTAATTAATTAGCTCAGATTGAAAAACAATAGTTCTATAATTTCTGTTTATGCAAAGGATACTGTTAATGAACGTATTATATGATACAGGAACTTGTCACCTATTGATGGAAGAGCTTATCTAATGTTAAAGTAGCTAGCCAAGGGTTTTGTACTACATTAATTGATGTATTAAATTTTCTTGAACACTTTTAGGTGAACTCAATCGTTTATGTTCTTAGTATTGAACCCCTTGTACTTTCGAAACCATGAGTTTAAACTTATGTTTGTTGTATTTTTAATAAGATAGTAGTCTGGCGCTGAGGCAGGTTATGGGTTACTTGAGAATAAAATTTGATTAGTGAGACGTATATATGTTATAAAAATGATGGAAGGAAGTTTGTGTCATGCTATGAGCCTACACATCGGACATGATCAACACTTGGAAATTATTGTTGATCCCAAGTGAATGTAATGACCAGTTGGTCATTTTTGATAGTTTACTATTCTTCCCTCCCGATATTGACCTCGATTTATTTCTCATTAAGTTATAAAAGTTGTTTTGGAACTTTAGGTAAAAAGTTGTGGGTTTTCGTAAGTTCTGAGTTCAAAAGATTAAAGTTGTTAAAAAGTGATTTTTTATGTCTTTTAAAGTTTTGAGTGTCAGAGTGAAATTCCGTCGATTCCATTAGTCCGAAACTGTGGAATTTGGTCTATGAGATTTGTTGATTTTATACTTGGAGTTGTTTGAGGATTGAGAACCTAAGTTGGATATTTATGAAATGAAAAACCTTTGGATTGACTTTTGTCAACATTTGAGGTTTGGATACTCTGATCGGTATTTTGAGAGTTTCTTTGGACTCGGAGGGATGATTTCAGGCCTAGGTGTGGTGATGATTGAATTTGTAGAGGTACTGAACTTGATTTGGCCTTTTTAGGTATTATGTTCATTTCTTGTGACTTTCACGAGTTCTGGGTCAACGGTACCTCTGATTCGTATTTCTATGGTTTTGATAGGTCCTAAACATCGGGTATAATGAATTTGCATATATGAATTATGTGTACATGGTTCTTAACAAATCTCGAGTATTCATTTGGAGGATTTTGTGTTGGTTGATTTTCTCATATGTGTTGCTGATATCAACCCTTCACGTTCGCGGAGCTTGTGACCGCATTCGCAGAGAATAGTGTATTGGGCCCCCACGTTTGCGGAGTATTGGTCGGTTCGTGGGGGATTAATGTGTGTTGACCTCCGTGTTCGTGGAGGTAGGGGTGTGTTAGCGGAGCTTTTTATGAGCTATCCGTCCACATTGGTGAACAGGGGTCCGTGTTTGCGGAGGATCCCTGGACAAAATATTTTCTAAAAATTGTGGTTTCAACTCTGTTTCACTATATTTTAGTTTTGAGATCTTTGTTGTGGCTATTTTGAACAAGGATTTTGAAAAGAAATGTTTGGATAACAATTTCTAATCTTAAATCTTTATTTATATAAACATTGTTATTATGAATTTAAGTGTTCATATCAAGGTTTTGAAATGATTAGTTTGGGGTTTTCTTCAAGAACCCATGAATTTAGTGAAATGGTGATTTGGACTAATTTTTAATTCTTTTTCAAAATGATTTTCATCAATGAGTTCCAAATGACTTGGGTAATGTTTTCAAGTAAAGATTTTTTTATTTGAACTTCATTTATGGAATTGGATTTTTGAGTTTCATTGACCAATTTTTTCCGAAGTGTTTGAATTGAGTATTGTTATTTTCGGATTCTTATTGTAGATACTTGATTGAATTAGATTGTGTGACTTTGGAGTTGTTTGGAAGAGGAAGACTAAAGTGTTGGGCTAACTAGTAGATTGAATTAAGACAAGTGATCTCCTAAACCTTGTAAATCTAGTGTATTTCCTTCATTGTGTGTGTTGAGGAAGAATGAGAATAAGGTGATGGGTTCATCTTCCACTTGATAAATCTTAATAAATAAAATAGGTTAAATGAAAAGGAAATGTATTGATCATAATACTTTAGTGAATTTGTCTTGTTGTGAACCCAAATGTGATGATTGATGAAATGTTTCCATGACATTATTGTGGACTTGATTAGCTTAAGTGATTGTCAATTCCTTGTGTTGTGAAATCTCTTGCTTGTATTGATTTTAAGCACCGTAATGAGACTTTTAATGGTTGATGATGAGGAGGTCATTGCCGGCGAGTATTGATGTAAAGGTCATTACCGATGAGTGTTATTGATGTTGAGTGTTCTTAATATGAGTATTTTTCCAACTTTTTGTTGTTATAGTTTCATTTTGTATTTCTTTCATTTTATTAGGTTTGACTTGTCTTGATAGGAACAGAAAAATTCCATCACGTCCGTTCTTTCTTATGATGTGTGGTTACCTTCGTTAGTGTTGATTTGTTGCATGTTATTTTGGGAGATGTCAAGTTCCAGAATTTTGTTTCTAATGATAGAGGGAGGCAGTACCCGAGGAAGTTGTTGAGGACCAATTAGGGGTAGAGGTAGGTCTCGAGCTAGAGGTCATGCTCATGGAGTAGCGTCGGTTAGGTTTGCTGGAGAGCTTTTCTTACGGGTGCGATAGGTAAGCCACAAGGTTCTTAGACAAGGGAGGAACGCAAACCCCAGGTCAGCAACACTTTTTGAATATTCATAATCAGGTGGGTCACCCACATGTAGTTCTTGCACCAACTGTTGGAGCATAGATTGCTCTTGAGGTTATACATAAAATAGTTGATTAGAAATGTTATAAGAGGTTTCAGAAGATGAAATCCCCCTGTTTTAGAGTGGTAAGAGTGGGAGGCTCATGAGTTCTTGACTTTGTGTCATGAGATGCTGGAGGAAATGGGTATCGTGGATGCTCGTGGGGTTGGTCTTGTTGCACTTCATCTTCGTGTACCATCTAGTTAACGGGGGAAGACTTATTTGAGGTCTAGACCAGTTGAATCTCCTATAGTTAAGTGAGATGCTTTCTCTAGTGCTTTCTAGGACTGTTTCATCCCTTGGAGGATGAGAAACGAGATTTAATTGAGGTTTAATAGATTGACTCAAGGTAGTTTATCCATGACTCAGTATGAAGCTCGCTTCTGTGAGCTGTCTAGGCATCCCATAATTATTGTTCTAGATGAGGCAGAGAGAGTCCAAAGTTTTATGAGAGGGTTGACCTTCTCCATCATGTCTTATGTGTTCAGAGAAACCAGATAGGGAGCTTTCTTCCATTCCATTGTGAGTACCGCCAAGGATGTGGAGTTGATGGTTAGAGAGGAAATTAAGGACTCCAAGAGGCCCGCGTCTGGTGAGTTTTCTAGCACATCATCTGGAGACAGAGGTTCTCATATACGTGGTAGGTTCTTTCAGCGTCTTGAACCTGTTTATGCATTACTTCCAATAGTTGAGAGAGGGCAGACAAATAAAGGGTCCTGTAGTTCTAATCAGGGTAGCCACAATAGCTCATCTAGTCCATCACATCACCTATTTGTGTCAATGTCTTCTTTTGGATGTGACGATCTTTATCAAATGAATTTCCTATAAAGACTCACTCAGGATCCCAATATTCTAATTCATCTGCTCCAGCTAGAGATTTAGTGCCTCTAGCCTGGGTTGTGGTATAGTTTAGTCTGGTAGAGGCAACAAGGCTTTTGGTATGGGTGCTCCAGCTCCGACGAATGAAGGTTGATGTTTTACCCAGACTGTAGTTGGTCGAGAAGGACAGTGTTATGTTTTTCTTGGGAGGCTTGAGGTCGAGTCTTATGGTTGTTGTGATTATAGGTATTGTTCCAGTACGTGCGTCTGTATTGTTTTATTTGTGTCTACTTTCTATATGTGTCTACCAATTTTTTTTGTAGAATTTGATATGATGTCTGATAACATGCATGTGTTTATTCATGTTTCTACACCAATAGGTGAATCCTTAGTACTAGATCGAATGTATCGATTTTGTCTTGTTTTGTTAGTCGGGTATGATACTTGGGTAGACTTGATGGTTCTAGGTAACGTAGACTTTGATATTATTTTGGGTATGAATTGACTTTTGGAATCATGTTATTCTTGACTTTTATGCTAAGATTGTTACATTAGAAACGTCGGGTGTCCCGAGAGTTGAGTGGATGGATTCTAGTTGTTCTTACCCTAGAAAAGTCATCCCCTTTATTTGAGCTTAGAGGTTTGTTGATATAGGGGGTTTGTCATATTTGGAGTTTATTCGAGATACTAGTGTTGAGACACCTTCCTTGGATTCTTTGTCGTTCAAGAGCATTTGTTTCCTTCTGATATTTAAGGTGTTCCTCCGGATAGATATATATTGATTTTTGAAATTCACTTGGAGCTGGGCACTTAGCCCATCTATGTTCCTTCTTACCATATGGCTCCATAAGAGTTGAAGGATCAGTTATAGGAATTGTTGAGCAAGGAATTCATTCACCCTAGTGTTTCTCTGTGGGGTGATCCTGTTTTATTTTTGAGTAAGAAGGATAGTATCATAACGATGTGTATCGATTATCGACAATCAAAAAAAGTGAAAGTGAAAGTGAAAGTGAAGACAAATATCTTTTTCCTCGTATCGATGACTTATTTTGCTAGCTTCAGGGGGCATCTTTATTTTTTAAAATTAATTTGAGTTTCAATTATCATCAGCTTAATAATAAGGCATATGATATCCTTAAGACATCCTTCATGACCCATTGTGGGCACTATGATTTTCTTGTTATGTAATTTTGGATTGACTAACGCCTCAGTGACATTCATGGAGTTGATGAAAGGGGTGTTCCAGTCGTATTTGGATTTCTTTATGATAGTTTTCATCGATGACATCTTGGTATACTCCAAGACCAGGGAGGAGCATGATCGATATTTGAGGATTGTACTCCAGCGATTGAGGTAAGAGAAGCTATATGCCAACTTCTCAAAGTGTGAGTTTTGGATTGATTCGGTTGCATTTTTAGGACATATGGTGTCCAATGAGGGTATTCAAGTGGATTCAATGAAGATCGAGTTTGTTAGAGGTTGGACAAGGCTTACGCCCGTTACTGGGATTCATATCTGTGTGGGACTTGCAGGTTATTTTGATAGTTCACTATTTTTTCCTCCCGATACTGACCTCGAATTATTTTTGATTAATTTGTGAAGGTTGGTTTGGAACTGTAGGTAAAAATTTATCGATTTTCATAAGTTCAGAGTTTGAAAGGCTAATATTGTTAAAAAGTGGTTTTCGATGTCATTTAGACTTTTGAGTGTCCAAATAAAATTTTGTCAATTTCATCAGTCCGAAAATGTGGAATTTGGTCTATGAGAGTCGTCAATCTCATATTCAGAGTCTTCTTGAAGAGAGCTTAAGTTGGATATTTGTGAAAGTTTAGTCTTTGTTTTGATTTTGGTCAATATTAAAGGTTCAGATGCTCGGATCGGAATTTCGAGAGTTCATTTGGATTTGAGGGATAATTTTAGACCTAGGTGTGGTCTTGATTGAATTTTTAGACGTCCCGAACATGATTTGGCCTTTTAGGTATTATGCTCATTTCCTTTGACTTTCACAAGTTTTGGGTTAAGGGTACCTTAGATTCGTTTTTCGATGGTTATGTTGGGTCTAGAAAATTGAGTACAATCAATTTGCCTATATGATTTGTATGTATGGGGTTCTGAAAAAATATTGAGGATCCTTTCGAAGGATTTTGTGTTGGCTGATTTTCTGATCTTTTTTGCAGATGTCAACCCTTCACGTTCAAAGAGCTTATGACTGCGTTCGCAGAGTGTAATATATTGGGACCCCTACATTCGGGGAGACTTTGTTGCGCTCGGGGAATGTGAATGTGTTGACCTCCATGTTCGTGGAGGTAGGGGTGCATTCGTGGAGTTGTTTTATGATCTATTACCGCGTTTACAAACAGGGGTCCGTGTTTACGGAGGATTCCTAGGAAAAATATCCTCTAAAACCTGAATTCCATTTCACTAATTTTTAGTTTTGGGAGGTTTGTTATGGCGATTTGGACAAGGTTTTTGAGAAGAAATATTCGGGTAACGATTCCTAATCTTAAATCTTCATTTACCCATTATTATTTATGAATTTAAGTGTTCATATCAAGGTTTTGAAATAATTTATTAGGGTTTTATTCAGAAACCCAAGAATTTAGTGAAATGGTGATCATGGACTACTTTTTAATTCTTTTTCAAAATGATTTTCACCAATGAATTCAATATTCCTTTGGTAATGTTTTCAAATAAAGATTTTTGAAACAGTGGAGTCCGTGCTCTCTCCCCAACGCATAGAGAGAGGTAACTCTCTGGGGATCAAGTCAGGGACGATGACCGGATCGCTAGCTACACCATTTTAGGTATAAAGCCACACTAATTCTAGAGTACACTTTTAAAGTGTTGCCTAAAGTATTTTTGGGAACGCTTTTAAAGTGTAGCCAATTTATTTAACTTTAGCAACGATAATATTGGCAACACTTGAAAAGTGTACTCTTTAATACTATAAGCTACACTTTATAAGTGTTGCTACAAAATGATATAATTGGCAACAATTTTTTACATATATGACAACACTTTTTAAATGTCCTATTTTTATTATTGTAAAAACAACACATTATAAGTGTGGCCTTAAAATTTTCACCAAAATTTTATATTCCCTCCGACAATTTTAACTCTCCCTCCCATTTTTATTGGCCAAAAAAATAAACATTAAAAATAATAGATCAAAAAGACTTTCCTTTTTTGAAGATCTTTCCCTTTCCCTTTCCCTTTCATTAAAAAATAAACATTAAAAACATTAATCGAGCTTTCCCTTTCGCTTTCACTTTCATTTGCTGAAGATCGAGCTTTCCCTTTCCCTTTCCCTTTCCCTTTCTTTTGCTAACGATCGAGCTTTTCCTTCAAGTCACGCTTCCCTTTCCTTCTCCGAGCTGAAGAACTCACAATTTCTCTTCTCTGAGCTGAACATTGAACTGAAGATTGAGCTGAAGATCGAGCTGCAGAACTCACCGAGCTGACCGAGCTTTCTCTTCTCCGAGCTAAAGATTTCGTCAAGGTAAGAGTTGAAGATTTCATCAAGCTTCATAATATTGAATGAATTTTTGTTTTTTGTTTACAAGGAATTGATTGGGGTTGTTGGCAAGATGAACTGAAGTTAAGTCTCTCTGTCACACTTTTCTCTCAGACTTCTCGTTGCGGAACTTGATTTCAGACAGATTTAGGGTTTATCGGGTAAGAATTCTATCTTTGAAAGTCTAAATTTTAGCTTTAGGGTTTTGATGTTCTTGTCTTTTTATACTAATTTTGGGAGTCTAGCTCGTAATTTAGCTTTGTTAGTTGATTTCTGGGTGCCCTGATCCTTAAACACGAGTCTACTACTCTTCTGCATTTGTGTTGTTGACAGCAAAACAGTTCTGATGGAGCCCTTAGATGGTTAGATTTGACAAAGTTCTTTCTTTCTGGAAAAAGAAAATATAACCATACTGCTAACCATCATTGCTAATTCCAGAATGGAATTAGCTTCTGTCCAAGAATAATCTGTTCCAAGTTTTGGATCAACTATATCCATCAAATTTTCCTTGCTCTTGTAATACATAAGCCTTCAATCGAACCAGCAGATATCGATCAAATTAGAAAAGGCATTCAAGTAAAAATACAATGGCAACTGTTTATTAGGCATGTGCATCAATGAATGAAATTCGAAACTTCTTGTTAGAGGCTTTACCGAATTATGAAGGTAAACTGTCTGATAACTTGGCCTGCAACTAGCACTGTTTCTCCCCCTCACAATTTCAAGTGTAACAACCCCAAAGCTGTAAATGTTTGCTTTTGGTGTTAAGTAGCCGCGCATTGCATATTTTGGTGCCATATATCCCCTATAAAAATGAGAGAAGAAATACACTTATCTGTAAGAAAATATGTATAGCAAAATCTTAAAGGTAACAGGGTGAAGAAGGTTTAGCAGAGGATGGAAATGCTGATTTAACCATAGTTCTGAAAACTTTGTTCTTTTTATATCAATCATGTGCTTATTTAAGTTGTAATACAAGCATTAACGATTTCATTTAAAGTATTGATGTTGTTTATTGATATCATGTTTCTGCATTTTAAATCTATGGCCAATATCATTAAATTTAGTTTCCTTGAAATGTGTATTTCATCAACTTATAGGACATGTGAATGGTTCTATAATTAGAAGAGCCTAAAGCGACGTAATCTTCTATTGCCAATAAATAGAACTGTGATAAAAAGGTTTTAGGAGAGCGAGCTATTGTCATTGCGATTCAATTTTCTTGACCTCTCATACTAGTTGGAACGACAAAATTTTGTAGACGAGTACCTTTAGCTTTATGTGTCAAACAAACAATGTACCATATCTATCAAGAAAGCCTTCATATGGTCTCTTCTAATTTCAAAATTATCTTTTTTTTTATCAAATATAGTAATTTCAAAAAAAAAAAAATCTTTGATCATGAGTAAACTGGACGAGCATAGAGTTAGAGGGAGTAGACTTACCATTTTGATGATTCTCCTCTTTTGAGCTTGTGTTCTGTATTTTATGGGATTCCTGCAAAATGTCATGTGAATCGTTAGTGGTATCAACAAGTATACCTGTATTAGGAGAGTTATTCATGCTTGGGCTTAAAAATGTGCAATATGTAAATCTGCAGATCTATGTTGCATCTTAAAAATGTGTTGTGGTATCTTGTTGTTCTATATTTATTGGAAAAATTGTAATCTACAATATATATGTAAATCTGCAAATTTGCAATATGCAAATCTGCAGATCTGTAGTTTCAAGCTTGTGTTTTTACCTTTGGTCTTCTAAATAAAGTGGAGAATTTCTTTCCTTCAAATCTGCAAACTTGAAAATGCTTCTCGATAGAATTTCTTAATCTTGATTAGTACATTTAATTGTGTCTATCCTATTCGTTTACTTTCCTTCTTAATTGTGTTTATTCTATTAACTTTTACTTATTTTTTGTTAGAAGTATAATCAACACTGAGAAACATTTTTGGAGGATTCAAGGTTTGATTTGGCATAGAACAAGAGTCATGACTAGGTAAGAAAATTTTATCATCTCATCAAACCTAAATATGATAACTTAGTCATGACTTTTAAAACGTATTTGTGATGACGGATAATTTATATGGATATCTTCTAGGAATTCAAATATCCCATCGAAAGATTGGATGAATTTAGCAAGGTATAGCGAACCATATATGGATGGTGTTGAATCATTCCTTGATTTTGCTTACTCTTATGGAAATCCTCACGGAGAGGAAATTCAGTGTCCATGTGCGAAATGTTGTAATGTCCGTTGGACTCGAAGGAATGTAGTGTATGATCATCTAATATGCTATGGATTTGTTAAAGGTTAT
>NC_028644.1:4235173-4235815 GCF_001406875.1 Solanum pennellii | reverse complement strand
ACTGGATTCCGATGATCTACTGTCTGGGAGAGGTTAGGAAAAAACAATCTAAGGATCCTATTAATAATTTTATTTTGCACAAGCATATTCCTTTAAAAACTTAACGTGTTTGGAAAAGATGGTCTGATAGTTTTAGCTGTTACAGGGCAGGGAGGGATGACATTGAAAAGATCTTAGTTACTGGAAATTACAGGGCTAGTTATATGTCACTCTCAACAACATGTTAGGTTTTATTTGCCCTAAATTTCTTACCATAGATAAGTTTTCCTTTTAGGAAAAGGTTTTGGATTGACTAATCCTTTTCTTGTAGGAAAAGGTTTAGGACTCTATAAATAGAGGCATGTTCCTTCTAACTTAATCAGCATTCACAATGTAGTCTTAAGGGATTTGAGAGTTGTGGTTAGAGGGAGAATTTGTGGGTCACAAGCTTGATACGTTATCATTTGTGTGAACCTCCCATGTATTCCGAGTGATTTGGTTGAGGTTGTTTCTCTCTGTATTTTGTACTCTCATATTTATAGTGGATTGCTCATCTCCTTTGTGGACGTAGGTCGATTGACCGAACCACGTTAAATCTATGTGTCTTTTGGTATATTTCTCGTTGTCTTCTTACTCGTGGTCTTTCGAGGTTTGCTTTGCTAG
>NC_028644.1:4225273-4234062 GCF_001406875.1 Solanum pennellii | reverse complement strand
TTTCAGAGAGGTTCTCTGTGTTGAGACATAAATTTTGCAAAGGAAATTATGGAGAGGAGAAGCAAGTTGTTGAAGATTAAGCGAAGAAGGTGGACAAATTTATTTTGTCAGAAATTTCAGGCCAAGGGGGAGATTTGTTAGGTTTTATTTGCCCTAAATTTCTTACCATAGATAAGTTTTCCTTTTAGGAAAAGGTTTTGGATTGACTAATCCTTTTCTTGTAGGAAAAGGTTTAGGACTCTATAAATAGAGGCATGTTCCTTCTAACTTAATCAGCATTCACAATGTAGTCTTAAGGGATTTGAGAGTTGTGGTTAGAGGGAGAATTTGTGGGTCACAAGCTTGATACGTTATCATTTGTGTGAACCTCCCATGTATTCCGAGTGATTTGGTTGAGGTTGTTTCTCTCTGTATTTTGTACTCTCATATTTATAGTGGATTGCTCATCTCCTTTGTGGACGTAGGTCGATTGACCGAACCACGTTAAATCTATGTGTCTTTTGGTATATTTCTCGTTGTCTTCTTACTCGTGGTCTTTCGAGGTTTGCATTGCTAGATTCCGCGTTACACCTGCTTATTTACGATCCTAACACAACAGTGGGGATAGATCATTCTATGACCTGTTTGAGGAGTGTATTAATGCATTGAAGATAGTGTTGAGTATTGAAGGTTGATAACAATGTCTAATTGACATTAGGTAACCAAAAGCTAAAAAGCATTTTTGACTTCAAGGAAAATAGTTGCAATCTGATTATTGTCTTTGGAATCTGGAATAGTTGGGCAGGTTGGGAAGTTTGCCTTTTAAGGAAAATAGTTTTGCAGTCTGGAATACAGTATGTAGTTTCCAAGTTACTTAGTAGTAAGTACACTTTGCAAATTGAGCAATATTACCTCTAAATAGTAAATTGAGAGTGACAGATATTTAAAGCATGAATGATTATATAAACTACTGCAATCTTGACTTCTTGCCTCTTCAATAAATGTGCAATATGGAACTTCTTGCCTATTCTATAACCATCACAATCTGATTTGTGTAGAAAAATTGAGGTGAACAAATTTTAAGTGGATGATGAAGAGTTTTTGAACTATTGTAAAAGTTTGAATACATATAATATTTGATTTTGTGAAATATATTCATTGGTGGAATATATTGAACTATTGTAAGAGTAATTTTTGAACTATTGTATACACATTTAAAATATTGCTTTATAAGTATGTGAATGTACACAAGGCATATGATGTTTTGAAGTTTATGGAAAATCTATAAATTTGTAAGAGTACTTAATTCTCGAGATTATTTATTGCAAGACAGTACTGGTGTATTTTACTTAGAAATTGTGGCATATAAATTGTGTATGCATATGGGCAAAGACTACACTTCAAAGTGTTGTCATATATTAGATATAAAAGGCAACACTTCATAATTGTGGGCAATAAGGTAGCAAAGACCACACTTAAAATAGCAGGTAAGATAACACTTTTAAATGTAGCTGGAAAGTGTGGCCTTTTGCATATTAGGCTACTCTTGAAAGTGTCGCTGCTAAAACCACACTTTTAAGCGTAGCTGAAAAACGTGGTCTTTTTGCCTTTAAGGCTACGCTTAAAAGTGTAGATGATACGGCAACACTTTTAAGCATAGCTGCAAAAGCATGGCCTTTTTGTTTTTTGGCAACGCTTATATGCGTAGCTGCTAAGGCAACACTTTCAAAGTATTTCCTAAACTCTAAGGTTACGGGACTTTCAGACACCCCTGAAAAAGTGTGGCTTAAAGTCAAAAAGTGTGGTCTTTTATCAAAGGCCACACTTTTTCATAGTTTAGGCCACACTTTTCTTAGGTGGTTGTAGACATAAAATGTTGTAGTGGTTATTTCTGCCCGATCTTTTGTTTTTTTCCCAAACTCAACTCAACTCATATCCACTAAACATCTTCGGTAAAAACTCTCGAAATATTATAAACCAGAACAATTTCAATGAAACCCACTCGAGAACTATCAATTTACTCAACTCTTACCAAAATCCTCATATCAATAACTCAACTAAACATAAAAATATGGAATGGAGAGCAACACTTCAAGAACACTCATCTAGAACTTAATTTCTCAATTTACGGATGAATTCGATAATGTAAATTATGATTGGCGTGTGGGTTAACGAACTCATCACTATGAAAACTTACATACCTCTATTTGGCAAAAAAATTCCTCAATTAGCAAGAAATCTTGATTTTTCTTTCGTTTCTCCTTTTTTCCTCTTGTTGAACTCTCTTCTTAAACACTAAGCATAATTTAGGATTTGTGAAACTAACAAATCATATTTGACCCCAATATTACTAAAAACATTTTTAATCTGATGAGATAAGAAAAAGACCTTAGGATGGCATAGCCTTAAAAAAGAGAATTTCAAGACCTTTCATTTGATATCTTACGGGCTACCTAACTCGTCATGTACTAAAATTTATGGCCAAATGAGGTTGACACAAAACTCACATCTTAAGCATAACTTGCCAAATTCCCAAATTGAATCTTTCCAAATTAGTTCTTTCTACTATTAGCTCTTTCTAAGACGGGATGTTACGCTAGATTACTTTAGATACTCTTGATACAGTTGGTAAAGGACTTTATGACACATGATCAAGTAGATTTTTTTTTGGAAAACTATATGCAAAACGGAGGCATACCAATATCATATTGGTTACATGAATAATAGACAACACATAGTTTATGCTAGAACACCTACAATCATGCTAAAGCACATATGTGAGACCTTGTGGTTCTTTCGCATAATACGTGTATCATTTTATGAGTGTATAAGACTTATATGATTTGGTATATCATTTCAGGAGAATAAGGTTTCAAAGGATAGGTAAAAAAAATCATAGAATTATATTAATGTTATTGGTCAAGGATGCCCTTAAACAAGTTCGAGCTAAAGACTGTCTCTTTTGACACCTCACCCGTTTGGAATGTCAAGTTATCCAGTACCTTTGGGGTAGGACAAAGAGTTTATTATATGCTAAAAAGGATGTTCTATTTTCAATGATCACAATTTAAGTTTTGAAGTCAATCAAGTAGGGAAATAAAAAGTCGGCAAAAGTTAGAGCTACTAAGTTTCTTTGATAAATTTTCTAAAATTTGGGTTAAATGTCTCATACTCTTATCCCAAACTATAAAGATTTTGGAGAACCCAATGTACCAAATCAAAGTATACATTTCTAATTTCCAACGCACTAAACCATTTGTCTTCAGAATCGAGAGATATTTAGATTTTAGTGAGACTGCACAAGCATGCACATGAAGGTGGACCCCTAGCTCCTATGTTGATTTAGCTTTATAAGATTTGATTTCTCCTTCATCTTATCTTATCTTTTTCAACCAAAATAAGAATAAAACGTTCATAAATCCTCTCTAAAGGTTACCCTATCATCCAAACAAAGATCTACAAGATTTCAATGTGGTTTCACCCTCGGAATGTTCATGAAGATTATGCTACTTCTTTCCTCCTCTTTGGTTTGTAATTTGAGGATTCTTCATGGTGAAGGAGTATAATTTTAAGTGGTATTGCTGGTTTTTGGACGTAATAATTCTCACACTTTATTTTATTGAGTGATTTAAAGTTACAGCTACAATATATTAGCAAGAACAAGAATAGACGGCGGAAAAAATTGTATTTGGATAGTTACGTGATGTTGGGCTGTTTTGAAGTATTTTCTGATGTTGTTGTTACTGAAATTTGTGGAAATGCTTTGTATGTGTTTCTTATATGAGTCTGGAAGAGAAGAAGTAGTATAGTGTAAGATAAATTAGTGTAACATTGGTTCTATTATTGCATTGGAATTTTCAAATTGTTTCTTCTTGATTCAACATCTTGTATTTGAGGAGACTGTTTGTTATAGACAATACATGTAAAATATTATACACTCCATCAAGTTTAAGTTAAATTTTTGCCGTTTTAACCTCTTATTTCTTATGAAGAGAAAGACATGATTCCAAATGTAACTATTGGACGAACTCATAAGATGGTGATCGAAAGCGGTGAGTTTGAGTTGTTATGGTTATATTTAACAATTATAGGATTGTATAACATATTTATTTTAGGTCTTTAATAGTTTGAAGAATCGTGGTTGAGATTCGGTTGAGGTTATTTTGGGGTTGAAAAAGAGGGAATTGACGATACTCCGAGTTTTATTTGTTGTGCAGGCATACTCTATTTGGTTGTTGTTGAATATTGTGTAGGCCTTCACTTGTTAATAGCCTCTGCAAAAAATGTTTGTTATGCCACTAATTTGGGGTTGTAATTTGGAGAAGAAAATATAGTGAAACATACATCTAAAAAGGGTCTTGCAAGCTAATCACTTTGATAGTAAGCTCTAAATTGCTACTTTGACCCTGATGTATTGCATGTAATGGTTGTGTAACATATTTTTTTTGTAGATTACCTACTCTAAGGAAGGGGTACAGTCCGCATTAATATCACAATACCCTGAATTTGAGGTATGTTAAGGCTAAGCGTTACTTTGACCATGAATTTTAGAATCCTAAATCGTCAAAGGTTGTTTTACTATTCTATTGTTAGAAAGACCTTCTGTGAAATTCATTGGCATTGCACCTGACGTATTTTGTGATTCTATTATGTTAATATTCCACTCATTCGGTTATATAGGTTACTTGGCGTCTATGTGTCATTTTGTCGATTCCTTTGACGGTAGGTCCCCGTGTATTTTCTTCTTCTTCTTCTTTAGGTGTTGTAACTTAGAAATATTAGGGAAGAACATTAAGATTTTGAAATCAATCCTCCTTCCTTGTTACTTTCTTCTTTTTTTTGAAAAACTTAAAAATAATATGTCAATTTTCGAAACTCTTAAATGTAACTCGTATGTTTAAACTACTAAAGGACATGTTTTCTGAAATATTTTCTTTTACAAACTACTAAGAAAACCTATATGAATACTAAGTGAAGAACCTTGAGATCTTTATGAACATTCTCAAGTATAAGTTACATTCGTAATTTGACTTAAGTGTCTAGTTAAATCTACAAGCATATGGTTATACAAGATATTTACATGTGAGGCGAAAGTGACTAGAGATTATGAGGACAAGAGTACCAACGAGCTAAGATTGACAACATGATTCAGGTAACACAAATGCATTAAGATCCATGACATTACATGTTATGCATTCTACTTTCGAGCTATAATTTAAAGTATGGAGGCCTATTGCCTATATTTATACGTATGAGACACAGATGGCCACAAGTTGGCGAATATGATGGTTCGTTACCGGAAGGCACCACCATTGCTAGCAGTTGGTTGCATATGGCATGCATTTGCATATGTGTGTGTGTGTGTGTGTGTATATATATATATATATATATATATATATATATATATATTCACGACATAAATTATGCGAGCATACACACATATTTAATTTATATAATGTAGGATGTCAATCATATAGGTTATCAGAGTTTCTATTTCAGGTGGTATCTTTATTACCCTTTTGTAGAAACTATTCATGATTCTATTTTCCACCTTGCATACCAGTACATCTTTATCCGTACTAACGTCCTGGGACACTACATATTTTGTTTCATACGTTCAAGTTCAAGTAGGGATTCTAATCGACTCCTCCACTAGAATTCGAGGTTCAACTGTGAGTTGGTAAGTTCCTCCTCTTCCTGGAGTTCTCATAGGATGTTAGCTTTTGTTGTACATTTTGGGTAGAGTCGGGGCCTTGTATCGATCAATGCTTATGACACTCATAGAGGCTATTGTGGACACAATATTCGGGGTTTCTTTTTGCAGCTTCCAATTTCCAACCAAATAGGCTTGACATGTATAAATATGTATGTATGTATGTATGTATGTGTGTATGTCCTCAATTTCAGCCTCGTCGGCCAACTAGTATTATATCATTTTTGGCTAGTCTACCTTTATCTTTATAAGTTGTTATTCAGGTTATAACCCTAATGGTCCAGAATTAATTTTTCAGATGCCATGTTTCTCGATTTTCTAGGTCCACAATTAAGTCAGTTGGTATGTTTCAGTGGCTAACTCGATTGCACAATGTACCGAGTGACAGTCACGCCTCCTTTTTAGTTTGGGGCATGACAACATAAACTTTCTAAAATTTAATTCAATAATTACCTCTTGAAGTGTGAGCAGATACCTTCAAACGAATCCACAAGTTAGTCCATAAACTGAATGGCAACTCTGTGGTCTTCTACATTGATCCCAAGTTCTCTTCCGGAGTCTCTTAATACTTGGGTGGGCAAGTATCGTATAGAAAACTATTATTTTTCAAGGGTTATAAGAATTCCTATTTATAGAGATTTCTTCCTAGTCCAAGGAAGAGATGAGTTTTTTCTTAGAATAGAAAACGATATGTACTTCTTCATTTCCTCAGAATAGAAAAAGTTTTCTTGGAATAGAGAAAGACACATACTTTTCCTTGTCCTCCGAATAGAGAAAGAAACATACTTCTATCTTTCCTAAGAATAGAGAAAGGCATACTTCTCCCTTCTTTCCTTAGAATAGATTCTGAGTTCTAGTTAAAATGGGTACGGTAGGGACCACAAAATTAATTACTGAGATTTCCTATTTCCAAATAATTAATTTGTATTATTCTTATCATAATAATATCCCTAGAAATTTGTAATTGCACTCTATTTATATTTCAAAATTTCCCACTCAACACTTATGCAATTTTTCATGTATGTATTACAGATACTAATCAAATAAATTAGATTACTCACGAATTTAGTTCAAAACTTATTTTTCTTTAGAGCATTGCTTAACTTATTTCATGTGTCGCATGCATGAATTTAGTTGCAAGGTTTGACACTATTAAAACTTATAAGCTTCTCAAAAGAACATGCATATCATCAATCTATATATCAAGACATGAATTCCATCAACTAATATTTCACCAATATATATTATTATTATCATCGAATCTACCAGGCATATTGACCCATCACAGAATCTCACCCTTTAATTAATCAAAACAATAATTAACATTTACTGATCATAATAGTTATATCTGGATTAAGAATATAAGTAAATTAAATAGTTTAGAGAATATGTTTTTATCAGTCTACAGCAACTATCTCTACTTGGTCATATTCAATACATACAAAATGCACTAGCACAAGAAGTTGAAACTATACCATTCCAATAATCAAGATAAACTACATATAATCTTGTGCTACAATCGTACTGATGACATGTCTAATTTTCATCTTAGATTGTGAACAAAAAACTTTATACTCACTACGACAATATATATTTATAGACATGAAACCTAAGCTAAGAATTCAAAAATTGTAGCTATAACTTACTCATAGCCTCGAAAATTTTAATTTTACAGCTATTTACAAATCAATATATATATATAAAGCTGAATATAGAAAAGCTGATGTGGCATGCCTATATGACCTCCATTCCAATTTATCTTTTCTCTCAATTTTTTAAACTTTTTTTTTATTTTTTAAAATAATAATCTACTAAATACATATAATGCATTTATTAACTTACAATTAAAGAGGACAATGAAAAGTTTTTACATAAATGATATTTTTATTGTTCTAATGGAGTATGAAGAATTATAACGGTTGTCAATAACTTATTACAATCAAATAAAAAGTATAAATAGGAGAGTACATAATCTGAAAGTAACAAATAAAAATCCAATTTCATTGCACAAATAAAATTCCAATTTCATTGCAAAAAAAAAAATATAAAATTACTATCTCATATAAATCAAGAATTTTGATTTGTCTATACAGATGAAGTTATGCATGAGAGCACATAATTGAAAAGTAAGTTGACGAAATGGAAGAATTATTGCAATAGAAGATATACTACTTCAGGTAATTGAATTTTTGAAAAGTTTTATTGCCTTAAATAAATAAAAAATTTATTTGTTTGTACAAATGGAGTCAGACAAGAGGATATGAAGGTAAATTAACAAAATTGAAGAATCATTCCACAAGAAGATTTACTGCTTCAGGTAAATCAAAATTTTGATTTGTTATATAAATGAATTCATTAGAATATACTTGTGCAAGTTTAATCATTTTATGCCAACGAAAATTATATCAACGGATCTACCAAAATTGTACAATGGAATTCTATATAGAAATTCAATATAACAAAGATCGAGAAACATCTAAATGTCCTCTAATATTCAGTTTGTAAATCCTTAAAATAATATCTGAAGTATAGTTTTCTAATTTTATTCTTTTTTTTTCACAAATAAAAAATGAATAAAAAGATGAGGCAATAAATAGCAAGATTAAAAAAAGAAGATATTAATAAATTTTTTCTAATAGTATAGAATAAATTTAGTGTGATATAATTAGAAAAAAAATAAAGAGATGAGGCATGACATTGCAACTTGCAAGATAAAAGGAAGAAGATATATAGTAGTGGACTGAGTAAACAGTAAAAGGGAGGTAAAGAAAAAAAGGAAAGAATTTTTTTAAAGTAACTACATACAATAAAGATAAACACAAGAAAGGAAAACAAATGTAAAAACGTTACCCAAAAAAAACGTTATTTTTAATTATTTTTCCGTAACTACTTCTCTCTCTTTCTTCATTGAATTTATTTTTTAGAATTTTGTAAAAGTATAATACATTAGAGAGGAATTTAAGAAAAAGTGACAAATTGTAGTGTCATGGGGACTAGAGAGAGAGACAAACATGATATTTGAATTTTATTTCACTGATTTTATAGATCAAAAGAAAAAATTGTAAAGAAGAAAACAAATTTCAATTATAGTAGTAAA
>NC_028644.1:4209115-4222765 GCF_001406875.1 Solanum pennellii | reverse complement strand
GTGAACCTGTTTCAGGGTCTCTATTTTACGAAAATAACATTATTTCCGGTGCCATTATTCCTACTTCTGCAGCTATAAGTTTACATTTTTACCCAATCTGGGAAGCGACATCCGTTGATGAATGGTTATATATACAATCTAAATTCTAAAGGATCATGAAAAGACAATTATTGTCTCTTATATAAAATTATAATACTAATTAATATTTAATTATATTTATACTCTCTTCGTCTCATTTTATGTTACACCCTTTGACTTGATCAGGTGTTTAAGAAAAAAAACTTTTAAAAGTGTGGTAAATTCTATTTAATTAGATAAAATAATATTTGTGAGAATAGACAATGAAGAAAAATATGTCACATAAAATAAATCAGACGAAGGAAGTATGATATTTAGGACCGCGCGAAGCGCGGCCAGTTACACTAGTTTGTAATAAATGTTAGCCATGAAAATCAAACTAGCAATGCTAATTTTCAATTTTTCTACAGTTATTAATAATTGTGACAATAATTTGACTAAATAGCTACAACTTTATTGCTACAATAAATTTTTGTAATTGATAATAGGTTTATGTCACACGATGAAATTTATTATAGCAATAGTAACCTTTTATCCACAAAAATCATTTAACCCAAAATTTTATGGCTATAAAAAAAGTTGTTGTAAATTATGAAAAAATGTGGCAACAGTTAAATAATACAGCCACGACTTTTTTGCTATAACAAAATCTCGTAGCTACTATTTAATTTTTTTCCAATTGTTAAATTTATCATAGCAGTATTAATATTTTAGCCACAATAAAATATCTGAAATAAAATATCATGGCTAAATAAATATATTTGTGTGAAGTTACAAAAAATTGTTACAATAGTTAAATGAAATAGCCATTGAATTTGCGCTACAATAAAATTTTGTAGCTAATTATTAATTTTTATCACGTGTTGAAACTTGTTGTAGCAATAATGACCTTTTAGCCCTGGAAAAAGGTTAAAGGTTATTTAGAACACAATATTGTAGGTGTAGCTAAACAAATATTATCAAAATTGAGTATTCAACTTTGTGGCAAACGTTAGCTTAATTATACCTACATTATTTGTAAAGACGAAATGTTTTAGCCACAAGTTCTTTATTGTAATAAAAAATTGTAGCTTATAATGATTTTTACCACAAGTTGATTTTTCATATATATATATATATGTAAAAATAAAATTGGATACTAACACTCTAAACCATAAGTAAAGTAAACTGATTCATTGCATGATATTATCAACTTGATGTCATTTCATATCCTTCCCTATGTTTTTCCAACATGCATCACACAAGTGAAACTATAAAGTACTAGACATGCATGCATGCATACATACATATCTTGAAAAACGCACAATCATCACCTACTTCGAATCAATCTTTGAAACTCTAAAGAACCCAAGCTTCCCTTTTTTAAATGCCTTGACTTGTTCTTGGTCTAAGCAATAATAAAACACAACAATTAATCAAAGTTATCCTAACAATATCTCAATTAAACACAAATCCTAACCCCAATCAATTATGATCATTTTATCCAATTTAGAGTTTTCCCATCATTAGATTAAGTCAAAACCCTCTCCAAGAGAAATATCCTATATTCTGAGGTTTAAGAATCAAATTACAACATGACGAGTAATGAATTTACCTTTACCGATGAATTTGATGGAAAATCAAGTGGGAACCACTCTAAATCACTTCTATTGAGGGAAAGATTGAAGTTGCAAAAAATAAGAGCTTTTGGGACTTTTTACATAAGACCTCAACTTAACCCACTATAGCACATGCACAAGCACTATATCGCATGCAAAACCACTATAGAACCTGCACAACCGCTATAACAAATGCTCAAACGCCCCACTGTAATGACATGTCAGTCGCCATAACTGTTTGAACAGAGTTTATCATTCCTAGGTGTAACATCTCGTAACTCGTAATAGCTAAGAACAGGCTAAGAAACTAAAAATAATCACTTTTGGAAAGAAAGGGAAAAATCTGGAAATTTTTCTAAATTTAAGAAGTGAGTTTTGATCATTTTCAAACGACCATTACTTCTAGCTCAGGATGAGTAAGAGGTAGTTCTTGAAGGTATTGATGGTCCTAAGGGTGTGGAAAAAGAATTATAGGGATTTATAGGAATTGAGATCAGAAAACGAGTTGAAAAACTCGTCAGACGCACCTGGGCAGCGCCAGGCGCGTCGCACCCCCATAGCACTATGAAGGCTGGGGCGGCGCGCCTAGAGTGCGGTCAAAATGAGCCCCAGTCACTTGGGGTTGGCGCGGCGCGCCCCGGACGCGCCCGGATCGGTGTTTTTCACCCACTTTTCGTAGTTTAGCCTTTTCAAGTCCTTCTAAGGTACATTAACACCTTCCAATGATTCTAATTACTTCAAATGATTTATAAACACCTAGAAATCATTAAAGAACACAAATCATAACCTTTAATCCATTATCCAATTCAAGGAAAGTTAAGATCCAAGTCAAAGAAGTTAAGATTCAAGTCTAAAGTTAAGAAGTAAGTCAAAGCAAAGTTCTTAAAGGTTTTCAACAGTTTTTATTAAACGTTTTTAACTTCATTTTAGGGTTCAAGTTTCAAGTTAAAGTGAAGAGTAAAAGTTCAAGTATTTTCTTCAAAAGAAATATAAGGGAACTAAGTATTCCTTAAATAGTTGTTTAAGACTCAAACTTTCAAGTTAAGTGAAGAGTATAAAAGCAGTGTGTATTTTGGTGGGGTAAAGCAGACAATACAGGACCAGATAATGCAGGATCTAAATTTTGTGATAGGTGAACTACCGTTCAGATACTTGGGAGTACCTTTGAGTACCAAAAGAATCTCTATAGTGCAATGTAAACCTCTTTTAGATAAAATGCTGAGTAGAGTAACTTGCTGGACCACTAAATTCCTCTCTTATGCTGGTAGAGCTCAATTAGTAAAGAGTGTCCTATTCTCAATACAAACATTTTGGGCACAAATATTTGCTCTTCCTAAAAATATTTACATGTCATTGAGAGTATTTGTAGGAAGTTCTCATGGACTGAAAATGTGGAGGCATCAAAGAAAGCATTGATAACTTGGGAACAACCATGTTGGCCCAAGGCAAATGGAGGAATGAATTTTCTTAATGTGTTCATCTGGAACAATGCTGCAATAGGGAAACTCCTCTGGAATTTATGTAAGAAAAATGACAAGTTCTGTGTAGAGTGGATACATAGCTATTACGAGAAGGATGAAATATGGGGCATACAAACAAATCAAGCATCTTGGCTTGTGCAAAGAATTCTTAAAGCATATAAATATTTAGAAATTGCTGGATGCAATGAACAAAGCTTGACACAGATGGAGCATTATTCTATTAAAAAGATGTATGAAAAAATGAGAGGAAGTAGGGAGAAAGTTGAATGGAGAAGATTGTTATTGTCAAATTATGATTCACCAAAGTGGCTTTTCATATTATACATAGCACTGAATAAACGTCTTGCAACAAAGGATAGAATGGCAAAGTGGGGAGTAACACATGACTTGATATGTTCCTTATGTCAAGGGGAAGACGAAAATATAGAGCATCTTTTTTTGCCTGTAAGTTCACTTCTGGAGTATGGAATAAGACACTGGCATGACAAGGAATACAACGAACAGGAATGAAGTGGCATGAGAAGTACAATGGGCAATAAAGTATATGAAAGGCAGGAATAACACAACACAAATTTACAGAATGGCTCTGGCAGGTACTATATACCACATGTGGATAGAACGTAATTGCAGAATATTTCAATCCAAGCAGAAAAATGAGGAATACGTGATTAGGCATATCATTAGAGAAATACATGGAAGAGGATCTCAAGAGAAGAGGATAGGCAGTAGACTACAACAACTAAATATGTATCCATAGTATAAGAGTCGCGATAGTAGCTTAGAAGGTTTGATTAGCAAGTCTTGGAGCAAAATTGTCCAAGTCTGCTATTTTTTTCTGCTTTGTAAATGTTCGTTTTGGTAAGTAAAATGTTTACTTACCAAAAAAAAATTAGTTTCTCTTATTTATTTTATTCGCATAAAAATTACTATAAATCATAATAATTGACAACTAAAATTAGTATATATGTGTCATATAAAATGAAACAAAAAAGTAATATGTATTATTTAATTTAAAAACTATATAAAAAGTATTGTAAATCTCCGTGTTAAAGTTATTTAATTTTCAAAAAAATCCTATTTAATAAGAACCTAAATTTGTCGTTGTGTTCATTATATATGCAATATACAATGATTTTTGTTGTCGGTATAGTTACATAGAAATCCCCAGAGCAATAGTTATAAATATTAGGATATGACTTTTGACAAATTTTTATTATTTTAATTTATAATAAATAAAAAATACTACTTTAAAAGCACTGAAAGGTTACTATATTGTTCATTTTCTCACCTATAAAAAAAAGTCTTACAACTTGATTTGATCTGATTAGTCAATTATCTGTTCATTCATTAAATTTTATAAGGAAAAAATGCTTCTAACTTGATTTGTTTGATTTGTCGATTCAAATTGACTTAACATTTTAACTAACTTGTACACACTATCTTCACATGGTATGTTAGATAGTAATAATTGTGATAAAAAGTTCATTTCTTAAGAAAATAATGTATCTTAAGTAGCAAATATTTAGCCGTAGATATTAAACTATAGTTCAAAAAATTTATAACTTGTAGCTACAAATTTTCCGTATTGCACGTAAAGTGTATAGCACACGAAAATTAGTAAGAATAAAGTCGTTTTTATGTGATTTTAGATGACACTACCATAGAATCAACCACTAATATTTTATTAGAGTAAGTTGTCTACACAAAGCCTCTAGATTTGGTATTGATACTTCACGCAAGCCCTTTTGTACACCATCTGCTTAAATTTATATGTCTTAATAATATGGTTAGGCAAAGAGTTATTTAAGAAAAAAAGGCTTTTAAAACTTTGTGAGTTTAATTAATTAAAATGTCATATACAATAAATACTCGCGGGATTATAAAACTCTTGAAACTGAGATTTCAAACATGGTATAATATTTGTTTGGCTATGATAAAAATCTATTATGAAGAATAAAGCAAATGTTATAAATCCATTGAATAGTGGATTGTCCATTTGCTTTCTTCATGAACTTATCCTATCATGTATCTACATTTCCAAGGTGACATGAACCTTTGTAGATAACTATGTACCTATTAATTGGGCATTTATCATGGTGGCCTTTGGGTGATATTTTTACTCTATAAATAGAGATATCATTCATCTTTTGTAGAACACACTTGAATAAGAAGAAAATTCCTCTTCTTCTATCTACTTCTCTTGTCTTCTTCTCTTTATGATTATATTCTTATGAGCTTGATTTTATAACACGTTATCAGCACGAGTCTCTAGCCAATTAAGATTGAGTTTTAATTTTTCTTTAACTCATGTTTTGGTTGATCTTGCTATGACAATCAAGGTATTATATGTATAAAATCAGGTATGTATTTTCTAAAATATTTTTATGATTTAGNATATTCTTATGAGCTTGATTTTATAACACGTTATCAGCACGAGTCTCTATCTAATTGAGAGTGGGTTCTTGTTTTTCTTTAGCTCATATTTTGGTTGATCTCGTTAAGAAGATCAAAATATTATATGCATAAAATCAGGTATGTATTATCTAAAATATTTTATGATTTAGAATAAAATAGTATTCAGTCACTAACAATTATCAGGAACTGAAGACATATACTACTATTGGTTGAATATGACATGCTATACAAAACTTCTTAAATGGAAGAAGGTATAAAATTTTAATAGCATGAGTTTGAATATTATTTTGATTGTTTAGAAAGACTCAAAGAATAAATCATGTTGTACTTCGGTCTATTATACCGTTGGTTAAGGGTAAGACGATGGGTTCAAGCCCCGTCGCACCAAAAGGGTACACATCTACTTAAAGTCCGGATGACATAATAAATAAAAGAAAATATTTGACGGTAAGACGGTAGATTCAAGTTCTATCGCACCAAGAGGGTAAGACATCAATCTGAGTTTTGATGCACCAGGATGATAAGGATTNTTTTAATAGCATGAGTTTGAATATTATTTTGATTGTTTAGAAAGACTCAAAGAATAAATCATGTTGTACTTCGGTTTATTATACCGTTGGTTAAGGTAAGACGATGGATTCAAGTTTCATCGCACCAAATGGGTAAGACATCAGGTTAAAGTCCGGATGCACCATAATGAAAAATATTTGAGTATAAGATGATAGATTCAAGTTCTATCGCACCAAAAGGGTAAGACATCAATTAGAGTTTTGATGCACCGTGATTGGGTTCAAGTCCCATAGAATTATGGCGTAACACGCCTTATATGGGTAAGACATTGAGTTTGAGCCAATGCACCATAGCGATGATAAAATGATGACTAAGAAAAATAATATATTTTTGATGAAATGTCTTGAAATTCATCATATTGAATTTGCTCCATTCCTTGAAAAGAATGTGGTAGCAACATGTGATAACTCTGAAATCCGCCTGTTGACTTGCTCCATTCAATCATATGAATGTGGTAGCAGTGAATGATTAGTCTGAAAGATGACAAATAATTAATGATATGAATAAGGGCGTGGAGGGACAGAATTATAATAGTCATCATTGTGGTAATGATAAAAGGAAGAACACTATGAGTTCTTCAAATAGTCCTTCAAAATGTGAAGGCAATTTTTATTATCAAAATGGTATGAAAGGTCATTAGACTTGTAAATGTTGTCAACCCAATAATTTGACAAGTTTATAAATCCTCTATCATGATACAAGAAGATAAAGTGATGGTACACTTGATCTTTCAAAGTGATGTTGAGGTGTGTCATGGAAATATGATGGATTTTAAAGCCATGACAATGTGCTTATAATGCAAATTTATGAAGTACATATAAATAATTAGTCCATTCCTTGAAGAGAATGTGACTTGTGATGAGTATCGTGAATGCTCGACCATTCTATAAGAGAATGGGTCCAGATGTGATAAAATCATTATGGGTTGGATATATGCCACAACTCACCTCTATGGAAGGTTTGAGAAAAAATGATATATGTCACTTCTCATCTCTACGGGAGATTTGAGAGGAAATAAATTTTATTTGGCAGAAATGGCTAATTGTATTGTACGTTTTATACGTCACTATGGTATGAACTACCGAAAGGGCAAAAGAAAGAAATAGTTCTTGCCTATAAGGGTTGTGGTCATTATTGTGTGGCAATACAAATTTGTCATTGGTTGTGTACCTATGGTACAACAAAAGTAAAGCAAGAAAGACGTCTTGCTCGTAATGATTTTGACCATGACAATAATAATATAATTTCCTCCTTGAAGGAGATGCTCACCATAGGGATGGTGTCATGCAATATGTGATAGTACACAAAATTAATTGCAAGCTCTAACGAGTTGTGCTATTATCAGAGGAATAATATTGGGGTTGTAGTAAGTCTCAAATGAAACTTTTTAAGTTTCGGATGAATTGAAAATAAATATTGAGACTATAAATCACTACAACCGAAGAGGGTTATAAATGTTTATGTAAAAGATTACCCCACTTTTCCTCTTGTTTGTTCCATACAAACATGTACATGCTGATGAAATCACATGTAAAAGTAAATTATAAGTGTACTAAAATAAAGATCAGTTGGCATGACTGGTTGACCATTCCGATTAAATGTGATGCAAACGTGATTGAGAATTCAGGTGATTTATATGATGAAGAAATAAAGATTCTTCAAGAATTCTCTTGTGTTGCTTGTTCTCTTGATAAAATGATCATTGTACCAGCTAAGGTTGGGATTGTAATCCCCTAAAATTTTTGGAACATATAAAAGGGTGAATATGGGCCCGTTCACCTGTCATGTGGATCATTTGCAACTATATGATTGATGCATCTATGCGATGGTCACATGTATTTTGTTGTCAACTTACAAATTGGTTTTTGTAAGGTTGTTTGCTCGAATTGTTAAAATTAAGAGCACAGTTCCAAACTATGAAATTATATTGATAATGCTGGTTGATTTAGCAGAAATTGTATGCCTCCAATTATAGCTAAATCATGGTTATGAGAACAAAACTCCCAAATAAGATTTGGTATGAGATAATTTTATTTAACATGTAGCAACACATGTATGCATCAAACCAACAAGGTTTCCCCATTAAAATTGGTTCAGGGTCAGGAACCATATAATTTTCATCTAAAATGTTGAATGTGCGGTTATGATTTTAATTGCTCCACCACGCACAAAGATGAACTTCCAAATAAGGTTGGAATGAATGTTAGATTTTCTAACATTAGGGGGAGAGATGATTGACAGCTGAAAATTATGTGTGAGGTTAATTATGAATTATCTAGATCCTCGTTAAATAAATATGTGAACTTAAAGTTCAAGGGATAATTCA
Source organism: Solanum pennellii (assembly GCF_001406875.1). Lineage (NCBI taxonomy): Eukaryota > Viridiplantae > Streptophyta > Magnoliopsida > Solanales > Solanaceae > Solanum > Solanum pennellii. The sequence continues at coordinate 4,214,297 of NC_028644.1, read as the reverse complement.
GTTGCATAATGTTGCAAATCAGTTGCCAGATGAATGCACTGACCCTATGATATAATTCAGCTGCAAATGCTCCAATGTGAAGTCCTTGAAGGACAGAGTCTATGATACGTCGGAAGCGTAATAGACCAATCGATTCCAAATATAAAATTCCTTGAAGAAGGAAGGAGCAAATGATCAATATGGTCATGATAATGAGGCAAGTGCTATAAAAGAGCACATTGACATAACACTTCATAAAATCTTGAAAAAGGTTCAGGTACCTGAAATAATGAAAAATGAAGAGATCTCGATAAGTTATGTCTTGTTGGAATCGATATCAAATAACCGTCGACGGTATCTTTGATATGAGGTAGCGCTCAATGATATAAATTGTGACGAGGATCTTGAATTCAAATCTGTCATATAGTGTGGACAGATAAATGGTTGGCCAAGTAAAATGCACAATTCAAGTATATTTTGTTTCACTTAGAAAAGTGACATTTTGGACTGGTAGTCCATAAATCAAGGTATAATGTCAGTGGGGTACAAATAAATTATTATGCGATAGTATAACCGTAAGATATCAAATACGGTTTGTGCCTTGGGGCATAAAGGTTTATCGCAAAAATCCTGACATTATTGGAGATGTTTTCTCCTTTGGTGGATGCAATGAGGTTTGTTTTGATCTGGCAACATATGAAAACTTGAATGCATGTAATGAATAATTGTAATGTCTAGCTAGACAATGAAGGTTATATGAAAATCCTTGAAACAATCGAGGTGTCTGAAGCATATAAGAGTTTGAAAGAAACTTTTCCAATAAAGCTTCAAGAATCCTTATATGGATTGAAATAGTCAAGGAAGAAAAAGGGTACAAAAGAATGACCCTAATTGTCCTTGTATTTTTATGAAAAGGTCTTGGTAAGACAAAATTTTGACTTGACCTACAGATTGATAATTTGACAAAAGAAATATTGTCTAACAGTGCACATACACTGAAAAGATTTGATGCAATTTTATATGGATAATAAGCGTTCATTGAGTACCCCAATGATTATGAGATCACTTGACATAAATGATGATTCAGTTTGATCTCAAAAGAAGGATGAAGAGTTTCTTGGTGATGAAACTCTATCTTGGTGCAATCAGGGCACTAGTGCATCTTACTAACAATATTTGACCAGATTTTTGTTTTGCAGTAAATTTACTGGCAAGATTCAGCTTCTCCCCCATAAAAGGACATTGAAATGGTGTTGAGCACATGGTTGAATATCCTCGAAGAACCATAGTTATGGGTTTATTCTATTCCGAGGAATCCAAGACAAAATTGATTGGTTATGCAGATGCAAAATATTTATCTGATCCGCATAAAGCTCTATCTCAAGCACGCTATGTGTTTACATGTGGAGGCACAATAATATCCTGGCGATCAATGAAGCAAATGTTGCTATGCAGAAATAAAAGTCCTCCATGAAGCAAGTCGAAAGTGCGTCTGGTTGAGATAAATGACACACCATATTCAAGAAATGTGTGGTTTTTCTTTGAAAAAGAATATACCAACCACAATGTACGAAGATTGGAGACATCATCACAAGAAATTAAGTGATGTTTTAATCAGGGGGAGTATAATACGCGTTGCACTCTTTTTCCCTTGACCGAGGTTTTTTTCCCACTGGGTTTTCCTGGCAAGGTTTTTAATGAGGCAACAAATAGTGCGTATCAAAAGATATGTGTACTCTTTTTCCTTCACTAGAATTTTTTCCCACAGGGTTTTTTCTAGTAAGGTTTTAATGAGGCACATAATCTATTGACATCCAAGGGGGAGTGTTATAAATCCATTGAATAGTGGATTGTTCATTTGCTTTCTTCATGAACTTATCCTATCATGTATCTACATTTCCAAGGTGACATGAACCTTTGTAGATAATTATGTACCTATTAATTGGGCATTTATCATGGTGGTCTTTGGGTGATATTTTTACTCTATAAATAGAGATATCATTCATCTTTTGTAGAACACACTAGAATAAGAAGAAAATTCCTCTTCTTCTATCTACTTCTCTTGTCTTCTTCTCTTTATGATTATATTCTTATGAGCTTGATTTTATAACAGCAAAAAGTTTATTTTAAATTGGTTCCAAATTTCAAAAAGTTACTATTTTTTTCATAAGAAAATATTATCGCATAATCTAGAACATATATTATATAGAATACACAACAAAAATAATATTAATTTTTTTATTAAGTGTTTGTGACCTCCTACTTTAGTATCATATTGAATGTTTTGTAAATCTTGTTTGAAAATTTTAAATATGAAATAAAGATGAATAATATTATTTCTCAATGTACATGTAATTATAATAATAACGTAGATGAAAAGGGGTATGTGCCTATTATTTGTGCCTAGGTGAGATCTACTTATAACTAGGATATCAATAGAGCTTTGGGATTGTTTGAAGTATTCAAAGAAACCATTGATTCAAAGGTTATGTGGGGTGGGTGGGATGGGGTGGAAGGTTAGGTGAAATTTAAAATTAAAGTAAGAAAAATGAAGTCAAAAAGTACGAGAGAAAAAAAGATAAAAGAAAAAACTTCAAATGAAAAAAAAAATTACACTTTAAATAAATTAATTAACACGTGTCACATAATGATTGGTGTGTTTAAAATCTAGAGTATCGAAGATGATATAATAATATTACATCTGTTTCGCAAATAATGACCTGGTTTGACTTGACACGAAGTTTAAGAAAATAAAGAAAAATATTGAATCTTGTGGTCCTAAATTAAAGTTATGTGAAATGTATAAAATTGCCCTTTAATCTTGTGGTCTTAAATATGTCACGTGGAAAGATGAAATTAAAATGTTAATCAAAAAAAGAAAGATGTCATATTTTTTTAAACAGACTAAAAAAAAAGAAGGTCATTCTTTTTAAAACGAAAAGAGTATAAGTTTAAAGTTGTATAGAAAGGCAATAGAAAGCCATCATAATTAAAGTGTTTTTTGAAAATTCGAAACAACTTCAGACCGTTAATATATATCCTTTTTCTCTATATAAATATGCATTCCCTATTGTTAGAGGTACACATTTCTTACACATCAACTTTGTGAATAGTATCAAAGTTGAAGGAAGAAGGTTGAAGATTATCAAAAATGGATAACTATACAACACTTGTGCTTTGATCAACTTTGGCCTTGAGCTTTCTTTATATTATTATAGCAAAAATATGTAGTATTAGAAGCATCAAAAAACTTCCACCAGGGCCATCACCATGGCCAATTATTGGAAATTTTCATTTGTTAGGTACAAAACCTCATAGATCACTAGTTAATCTTGCACAAATATATGGTCCAATTATGAGTTTGAAAATAGGACAAAAGACAATAGTTGTCATTTCTTCATCAACCATGGCAAAACAAGTCCTTCAAAAGCAAGACTTAGCCTTTTCCAAATTTTCTGTGGTATGTCTTCCTGTTTGTCCTCAATGGCGAACGCTTAGGAAAATCTTGAACGAGAGTGTCTTCTCTTCCAATAAGCTTGATGCAAATGAACATCTAAGGTCTCAAAAAGTGAAAGAGTTGATTGCTTATTGTGCAAAATGTAGTCAACAAGGTAAAGCTTTGGATATATGTCAAGCTGTTTTCAAGACTAATTTCAATGTGATGTGCAGCACCCTTTTCTCCAAGGACTTGGCTGACCCTTTTTCGGATTCAAAGGCAAAAATTAATAACATGATTTATTTTATTTTTGGTTTTCTACCCATTGGTCCGAGACCACATTGGAACTCCAACTAAATTCAGATCGCGCAATGCAAGACTCATTTGGGAGTGACACTCCCAACGGGTGTTTCTCCATACCTAGGTTGAACCCGAAACCTCTGGTTAAGGGTGAATCAGTCTCCCAAGGCTTGAACTTGAAACCTCTTGTTAAGGGTGAAACAATCCCCCAAGGCTTGAATATGAAATCTCTGGTTAAGGATGAAACAGTCCTTAGGGCTTGAATATGAAACATTTGGTTAAGGGTGAAACATTCTCATCACTGCATCACCACAACTCATGTGATACCTTGTTATGATTTTTTTTGTGTACTAAACTGTATACCAAATGTCCTGTTTTGTTACCCTTTTTAATTTTAAAGGTTGAGTTGAAGGATATGATATGGGGTGTCATGAATGAGGCTGCGAAGATTAACCTAGCAGATTATTTCCCTATACTTGAAAAGATTGATCTTCAAAGAATAAGGTATCATGCAAATTACCATTTTGGTAAGTTGTTTAAATTTTTAGATGATTTGATCGATGAACGATTAGAGGAAAAACAAAGGAGCCATGGTGAAAAGAATGATGTTTTGGAAGTATTACTCAACTTCAGTGCAGAAAATCCCAAAGAGATGGATCAAAATCATATAAAATCAATGCTCCTGGTTTGTGCTCTTCTCTTTTATCCTTTGAATTTTAGAGCTGAAAAAAGTTCTAACATTTCCTTCACCCCCCTTCTCAATCTCCCAGCCTCAATAGAAAATAAGAAATAACATAAGAATTTAAAGAGATTCAGTCAAGTCAACGTCCTTAGGATAGATGTCACTGTTCTAGAAGAGGAAGTGTAGCTGGCACGTTGAACCATGTCTGTCAACGGCGAAAGATAGCCCTAAAGTGAGGGCTCCGGAGATAGTATTTCTCAACCTACAAGAAAATGACTTTCTCAAAAACCTATAAGAGGTCGTTAGGTACAAAGATCAATAATGCAGGGATTAGTAATATAAGGATTGATAATGTATGATTATTTTTATCAAGTGTTTGGTTCATTGTTTCTTATCTAGTTTTGTGTGTGGTTTAAAACTCTAAAAAAAAAATTCATACAAACTATAACTTTGAGTTATTATGGGATTTTCTATTTCATGTAATTGGGTCAAGGTAGATAATTGACGGACAATATTATTTTTTATAACATTTAACTAGCTAGGAGAATAAAAATTTTATCGTCATGTTCACTATTTTCTCACTTGAATTATTTGAGAGTAAATAATTGTCATCTTAAGAAATTGGAGTTAATATCTCAAAAGGTCACACAACTATAATAATTTATATTAAATATTTATTGAACTTTGTTTTGTATCAATAATTTTAAAAAAAAGTTATCATAAAATAAAAATACAAGCAAATATAGCAAAATAAATTAAACTATTTTTATACTCAAAATGTTATA
>NC_028644.1:4189392-4208742 GCF_001406875.1 Solanum pennellii | reverse complement strand
TATATATATATTGTATTAATAATAAATAGATTAAATAACTCATATTTTAGAAGAAAAAAATCATATCTAAATAATAAAATTTGTAAGTTAATTTATTTAAATAAATTTATTAGTATAAATATAAAATATAAAATCAAGAAATAAACAAAATGATTAAAAGGATTTGAGGAGGTATTTTTGTCTTTACCTAGATTAGTCCCGCACCAAATTAGGGTGTATAACTAATCCATGGACTGATTATACATAGACCTAAATTTTCTACCAAACATAGTACTAAATAATATCACACATAATATTTGAACTATTTCTCCTAATACTTCCTACCAAACGACCCCTAAGAGTAGAGAATTTGTTAAACCTAAACAATGGATTTCCCAAACCTACTAGCTAGTATAACTAAAATTCACAAAAGTTCAAGAAATAATTAAGCAACAATATTTTCCTTGACTTAGAATTATCTTCACCAATAGAAACGACATCTCTGTATTGTCCTTAACCCTAGCAAGGTAGTATTCACTTAGTATTATCTAATAAAATTTAGATAATTTCTAAATTTATTAAGTAGAGGGTTTAAAATATCCCTCAATTATTTGAATTGTTACAAAACTTTCATCCTTATTTCAACATCTAGATACTCCTGAGTCTTGACGTTATTCGTTTGGCTCAAGAATATTATAGAATAAACATTTAACTCATATTTGTCCTTATTTTTAACAGCTCCCGAAAATTAAAATTATTAAATATATATTAATTTATTATGTTGTCTGATTTGATTGATTCAAATTTAACTCTTCCCAAATAAATAATAAAAACTACTTATGATTCATATTATACAATTTACCCAAAATAATATTAATTTCATTATATTTTTTTTATAGACCTATTTAAAATTAATTCCATGTTTGTTATAACCCAATTCATTATTATCTTGTGGATATTTAGTTTCTAGCTATAATCTGTTTAGATTATTGCCTTATCCTTTAGAAAGTTTCATTGAATGTCACATCTATATATCCCTATTTATATTATTATCCTAAGGTTTAATTATCAATGTTAGAGCGTATTTATGCCTTATTCCTTTTTATTTAAAATTCAATTACTTTAAATAATGATTCATTTAAATATTTAACTTCAAGGATCCAAACCACACATTTTGCATAATTGAAAAAAAAAAAAGAGAAATGAATTTGAATTTGAGTATCACAATTCACAAGAGGGAGAATAAATTTGAGGGAATGAATTGTAGATTATGTAGTTTAGTTAATAATTGTAGATTATGTAATTTAGTTAATATAATTGTAGATTATGTGATATTTAGTTAACAATTGTAGATTATGGCATATTTTAAGCTTTCACAAGTATTTATGAATCTTTCCATTTATATAAATCATTTTAACTCAACATATTTTAATTTAAATAATATTTAGAGACAGATTATTGACTCATATACTTATCATTTTAATCCATTTTGACTCATTCAAACACATGTCAATCTCTTATATCCCTAATTTATTTAAGATAATTATTAAATATTACAGGACTTATTTGCTGGTGGTACTGATTCACCAGTAACCATATTAGAATGGGCCATGTCAGAATTAGTTAGACAACCAGAAATTATGAAGAAAGTCCAACTTGAGCTTGGAGAAGTCATTGGAAAAGGGAAACAAGTAGAAGAATCAAATATTCCTAAACTCCCTTACTTGCAATTCATTGTCAAAGAAACCTTAAGAATGCACCCACCAACTCCATTTTTAATACCCCGAAAAGTCGTCGAGCAAGATGTTGAATTGTGCAACTACATCATCCCAAAGGACTCATTGATTCTAGTTAATGTATGGGCGATTGGTCGAGATCCTACTTTTTGGAAGGACCCTTTGGTATTTAGACCTGAGAGATTCCAAAATTTAGAAGTGGATGTGCGAGGACAAGATTTTGAATTGATTCCTTTTGGTGCTGGCCGAAGAATATGTCCTGGTTTACCATTGGCAATGAGATTAGTCCAAACAATGTTGGGTTCACTCTTGAATTCCTTCAAGTTGAAACTTGAAGGAGACATTGAGCCAAAAGACTTAGACATGGAGGAAACATTTAGTTTCATCTCATCCAAAGCTCATCCTTTGCGAGTTATCCCATCTCCTCTTTGATATTTACACCAAATCATATATTTGGCATACAATGTTGGTATAATGTAATAATTGAGATTTATTGTTGTTGTTGTTTTTTCAGCTTAGTAATAATCGAGTGAAAAATGATATTTGAAAATTGGCCAAATACATAAGCAGATTCCTAAATTTGTTGGGTTTTTTCCCTCAAGTACCTCAACTACGTCATTTTTCTATTGAATCATTGAACCCCCATAATTTGTTCCGTTTAAACAAACACCGTTGTCTGATGTGAAACCAGATTTGTGAGGAGTATTGATAGAGGATACATATGTTGTTCAACAAATCATTAGTCCAATTGATAGTGAAAATGTTTGAGAATAATTGTGTTTTACTTAAGTCATTTGAACACATTAGAAAATAAATGAGACTAACACGGTTTGTCTTCATTCCTTCAATCAAAATTATTACAATTCGAACACAGTTGAAGACATTTACAATAGAAAAGCTGATCAAAATCAACCCACAGTGTTTTAAAGAAACAAATTATGGGTGGTTTAATGATTCAATTGAAAAATGACATAGTTGAGGTACCTGAGGGAAAAAATCCAACAAGTTAAGAGATTTGTTTATGTATTTGGCCTTGAAAATTAGTAATGTTTGATTGTGACTAGTTGTTTTTGACTTTTGGTGATAAAAAGAAATAAAACTTTTTGTTGTTTTTACAACTTCTAGAAAATACAAAAGTTCAAACTACAAGTTGAATTTCGAAGTTTTAAGCACAAATGTTGTTATATCTAAATTTAACTCGCGTTAACCAGTGTACAATATATTGGTGATTCCTAAGGAGTCACCATCTAATTATTTTAAAGATGAATTAGGATACCTAGATATTCAACTTAAGTAATACTAAAATTAACTCAAATTCAATGGTCTACAAAACTTATGTGATTCTCGGTAAGGGTTCATGATCTAATTATCCTAAAGGAAAGGGGTTAAGCATCCTTTAAGATTCATCAAAAAAATGATTACTGGTAACACTGACGTTAATTATTTAATATCTTTTAAGCTATAAAAATGAACACTTTGCAAGTAAAATAAGCTAACGTTAAAGCATACTAATAAAAGTAATAATATGAAACTAAGATAGGTAAGTATAAAAAATTAGGTTTGAGTTGATAGTTCAAAAAAAGGGCAATTTGTTTCTTAAAGAGTGAAAATACTTAGCAGGACATAAGGGGAGTTACATGAAATATTTGCATTAAAAGAGACATTATTCTATTTAAAATCATAGTTTGGACATGAAAATATTTGGCATAAGTTCAAATTAGTTTGGCATTTGATTCAAAAGAACGCTTGTGAAACATAATCTTGGTTACGTCAAGACAATGATTTATTTCTAACGAGTGGTACCCAAAACCAAACATCTATATGAATTCAAGAACAAGACCACATTCAAATCATATAAGAAAGTTTAACGTTGTAAAGAAGTAAGCAAATAAATGCAAAAAACATAAGTGACCATGGGTGACTCTAAGTGAGGATCACTAGTTTTGATTGTATTATAAGATATAGCAAAAACTACATGTGGGAGTATGACGGTATCGAGTCGATAAGTCTTTAACGATGATGTATCAAAAATCTAACAGTGAGCATGAACATGAAACAACATAATGAAGTCATATAAACATTTCACTTTTCTCAAAATGAAGTCACATACATATTTTCCTTAGAAATGAAAACAATATCTTTGAGCTTTATATAGATGACCTTATATACATATATATGTCATCATGTCGTAAAGTAAGAGGACTTTAAAACCGGCCTATTATGTTGATCTAAAACAGACTAATGATATACCGAAGGATTTAAACTCGGAGATTCATGCAGAATTATGTAAACCTTCTTGTTATAGGATTAATTTAAGTGATATCACTACCAATTGCTTAAGTGGTTTCTTACGAGATCACTATGGAGTCTTGTATTGTTTTTCACTATAACTACACTCTTTATCTTTGGAACTCTTTTCTTGTGTTGTTCTTGGATGACCCCAAGTCCTCCCTTTTATAGGACAAGGTTAAGACTTGTAACTCTTATTTATTCAAGAGTTACATCACCTCTTATCCTATAACTCCACTACATTCTCTTCTTCTTTTACTATAGGGAGTTATTTAGTGGAGTTATAACTTCTTTCATGAATAAAGCAAGTTATTAGTCAACCCATCAATGGGTGTATCTATTGTCAACATCTTCCGCTCACACATGATGGGATGAAACAGACAGGGCTTTAACTTGAAAAATAAATTTCTTTAGACATTCATACTGAGTGTATTGTCGTGACCGCCCAAACACTAAGTTTGGAAGCTCTTTCACTAGAAATATTTTTTCTGGATCAGCAAAAGAGACCATCACCCTTTTATGATCATTTATGACATATTATCATGTCACATAAAGTGCCTTAGATGCTCTAGACATGTCTATATAAACATATGACTTCTTTTAACCCTCTTTCAATTTTCAATTTTCATATGCCTTGTGTCCACACTTATGATGCTAACTAAAATGGTTTCAAACGGCCTAAGACAGAAGTATAATGTGTACATATTTGACATGATTTTCATTTCTCCCACATATCACTAAGATCAGGATTAATTGTTTTCCTCATTTTCATAACCATTAGATTCATACTAAAGTAACATGATATAACCCATCATTTCATGATATTGTCAAAGTCATAAGAACACTAGTGAAAAAAAAAACTTTTCAAGGTCACACATAAAAGTGAAGGAGGGTGTATTCACTTTGCATACACTGACCCATCACCTCATGATTTTGTCAAAGTCACAAAGGCACTAGTGAAAAAAAAATTCAAGGTCTCACATAAAAGTGAAGTAGGGTGTATTCACTTACTTTTCAATTTGTGGTAATGAAGCACATGCAATATGATATGCATGTTACAGTGTGCCAATAGTCCATCAGAGAGTATGTCGATTTTTATTTCTTCACATTGAACAAATTTGGTCCAAGCAAATCATTTACTTAACTTGAGTTCTACCACTCTATTGTAATTTTAAAGGAGATCTTACATCTGGCTACAAGTATTATGGGTAGCGGGAATCTATAATTTCGATCCTTTTTGACATTTCTCTTGGATCTCATACTAGTCTTTTACTAGGACAACTTTAAATAATAGGTTCTTAATCAAAGGTGCCACATATATTAGCTATCCTTTTTTAGCGTTAAGAAACATAGATGTCTCATAATGGCTCACTTTCCATAAAAGCCCAAGGCGGTTGCTCATGTGAGGAAGCCACCTTTGTCAACTTGTACGACATACTCTAATATTGTGAATGTGCTAATCAATAGTAATGTATGAAATAACCATAAAAAACATCAAAAAGATATCCATACATTATGATAAAGATGTTCAAATAATGAAATATATAATTTTACATCCCACGCAAGCCTATAGATTTCACATGTTTAACAAAGACATCTCTAGGTATTGGCTTTATTAAGGGGTCCGCTACAATCTTGTGCGTAGAAATGTAATGTAAAGTAATTTCCTTACGTGCTATAATGTCTCTAACAAAATTATAATTTATATCTATCACATAGTCTTACTATGATACTTAGGGTCTTTAGCATATGTCGTTGTTGCTTGGCTATTACAAAAAAATTGCACTGCATCTATTGGCCTGCCAATGATCCCTAAATGTTCCATGAACCTTTTAAGCCATACAACTTCTTGTATTGTTGTAGAGAGTGTAATGAACTCTGCTTTCATAGTTGATAAAACTATACTTGTTTGTTTCTTGATACTGCATGAAATGGTACCATTGTTGAGGAAAAAAAAACATAACCAGAAGTGGACTTTCTTTGATCCAAGTTTCCACCCCAGTCAGCATCAAAGTAGCCCACCAACTATAAGTCACTTCCTTGATAACATAATTTGTAATCAACCGTGCCTCTTAAGTATTTCAAGATTCTCTTAACAACTTTCTTATGTGTTTGTTCTGGATTGGATTGATAACGACTTACAAGACCCACTGCATAATAAATATCTGCACGTGTACACAACATTGCATACATTAAACTCCGTCCAATTGCACTTTAATATGAGAGCCTCTTCATGGCGTCTTTTTTCATTAAGTTTTGGGACATGTTTCAAGGCTTAAATTTTCACCTTTAGCTACAGGGGTGTCTATTGATTTATAGTCTCTCATCCTGAACCATTCAAGAATTCATTCAATGTATGATTCTTGTGATAAAGCTATTAAATTCTTAGAGCGGCCTCTATGAATTTTAACTCTAAGGATGAATTATGTTTCTCCCATGTCCTTCATTTCAAAATTTAGGGACAACCAACTATTTATAGCCTTTACAAAAGTAAGCCTATTTCCAGCTAATAGTATGTCATCCACATAAAGAATTAATATCACAAAATCAGTTTCAAACTGCTTGTTATACACATAATGGTCTTTGTCGATCATATTAAAGTCGTAATACATAATTGCGCGATGAAATCTTAAGTACTATTGCCTAGATGATTATTTATGTCCATAAATAGACTTTTTGAGCTTGCAAACTTTGCACCCTTGACCATTTTGGATAAATCTTCATCTAGTTCCCCATTGAGAAATGTAGTCTTTACATTCATTTGATGTAACTCCAAGTGTTGGGCTTTGTGGAGGCTTGTGAGCCGGCCCGACCCATTACTGAAACCCTAGGTTAACCATTTGGCTTTCCTATAAATATGATCCTTGTATTTGTAATTCTAGAGAAGCACAAGTGAAATAAAATCCTCCTGTTACAGTCGTGGAGTAGGGAAACCGAACCACGTTAAATTCTTGTGTGTCCCGTTTGTGTTCCGTTTCTCTTTTCTCTAGATTATTTGTGTGTGTTGTGTGTTTAATTCCCAACAATTGGTATCAGAGCGAGGTTTCAACAACATTGTAACACAAACTGTGAGAAATTGTCACCTAGGGTTCTTGTGTGAAGAACTGTGTGCAGGGAGGAGTAGCCGCCGTTACCGTGTGGGTAACCTCAAGCAGCAGCCGGCTAGGAGAACCGCGCAGGGTGCGAACAGCCGTCGTCCGTGTGCTGTCCGTCGCGCCGTTCCAGTGGCCGCCGCGTCGAGGAGCCTCAGATCCAGCCGCGAGCGTCCAGATCGTGAGCATCGTCCAAATCGCCGCCCGCTGTCTGTAGACGCCGTTAAGGGAATTGCCGAAGTCCTTTGAGATGGCAGAAGATGGGAAGTTCCGAATTGAGAAGTTCGATGGTACAGATTTCAGTTGGTGGAAGATGCAGATTGAAGATTTGCTGGTTCAGAAAGATTTGGACGTAGTGTTGGGTGACAAGCAAGGAAAATTGTCTGATGCAGAGTGGGCAGTTTTGGATCGGAAAGCTATGTCAGTTATCCGACTCTCGTTGACCAAGAATGTTGCGTTCAACATTCTTAAGGAGAAGACAGCGAAAGGCATCTTGGAAGCCTTGTCTAACATGTACGAGAAGCCATCTGCAGCAAACAAAATTTTTCTGATTAGAGAGTTGGTGAACACAAAGATGAAGGAAGGCAGTTCAGTTACCGAGCACATCAACTCATTGAATTCGATCTTAGCCAGACTTTTGTCAGTTGGCATTAAGTTCGATGATGAAGTTCAAGCTTTACTACTGTTATCATCATTGCCTGACAGTTGGTCCGGAACGGTTACAGCAGTTGCCAGTTCAGTGGGACCTAATGGATTCACCTTTGAGAAGATTCGTGATCTCGTTCTTGGCGAGGATGTCAGAAGAAGGAGTTCTGGAGAATCATCAGGTGATATGCTAAACGTCGTCAGAGGCAGAGGAAATAACAGAGGTAGTGGGAGCAGGAACCGAAGAAGGAGTCAGTCAAAGGCTCGGGATGGCTCAGGTGTAACATGTTGGAACTGCAAGGAGGTGGGGCATTTCAGGAATCAATGCCAGAAAGACAAACAAGTCAACATTGCAGAAGACAGCGTCAACGAGGATTTGTTTATCTGTTGCGCGGAGAGCAATGTGGATTCCTGGGTCATGGATTCTGGTGCTTCTTTTCACGCTACCCACAGCAGTGAAGCATTGCAGAATCTGGTTATTGGAGACTTTGGAAAGGTAAGGCTTGCAGACGATAGAGCTCTTGATGTTACGGGCATGGGTGACATGGTGCTGAAGACGCCAGTCGGTTTCTGGACCTTGAAGGATGTCAGAGTTGTTCCAAGCTTGACGAAAAGTTTGATTTCTGTTAGGCAGTTGGATGAACAGGGACATCATGTGAAGTTCGGAAATGGGCAGTGGAAGGTCGTGAGGGGCAATCTTGTCATGGCTCGTGGAACAAAAAGAGGATCGTTGTATATTGTCGGATTACCGTCTGAGGGAGTGACCGTCCCAGTTCAGAAGAAAAACAAAGTCCGGTTCACAGAATCTCGTGGGCAGAAGAAGGTTGTCTTTGCAAGAAAGAAACCCAGAGCCACAGGTCAGATTCAGGATGAACGAGCAAGGAAAGGTTCAGGAAGACCAGTCAGAGGCGTTCGTGGCAGTGGGAGCACCGGCCGTGCTTCAGCCAAGGCTCCTAGAAGACAGTGGGTCAAGAGAACCAGTATTCCAGCTGTTGATACGTCTCCAGAAAATTTCTTGCTGAGTATGGAGAGTGTTTGTTCTCAGGGAGTTCTAGGATCCGGCAGTTCGTGTCTCAAGTGGGAGCCGGTAGGGACCGAGGACGAGTCAAGGGCAGTTTCAGCCGTGACTGATGTGTTGAAGCTTCGGGGAGCTTCAACGGGCCTTTCAGTTGACTGATGAGAAGGCCGCTGTAGCAGGAGAGAGTTGAAAAAGATTACTAGACATACAAGTGTTCTAAGTGGATGACAGTTGAAATTCTTCAAGCCTCCAAGTGGGAGATTGTTGGGCTTTGTGGAGGCTTGTGAGTCGGCCCGACCCATTACTGAAACCCTAGGTTAACCATTTGGCTTTCCTATAAATATGATCCTTGTATTTGTAATTCTAGAGAAGCACAAGTGAAATAAAATCCTCCTGTTACAGTCGTGGAGTAGGGAAACCGAACCACGTTAAATTCTTGTGTGTCCCGTTTGTGTTCCGTTTCTCTTTTCTCTAGATTATTTGTGTGTGTTGTGTGTTTAATTCCCAACACCAAGTTCATACTTGCACCTATAGCTAGAATCAGTCTAATAGAGCTAAATTTCACAACCGAAGGGAGAGTATTTTCATAATCAATGCCCTCTTCTTGTGTTTACCCCTTAGCCAGCAAACAAGCTTTGTAGCATACATGAATTAAACCATCCGCCTTTCTATTAATATTCAGAACCCATTTATTCCTAATTGTCTTTCGACTTGGCGGAAAATCAACCAAATCCCAAACATGATTTGTCCTCATGCACTCCATTTCCTCTTTCATTGCTTCTATCCACTTATCCTTAGTAGGGCCTCAAAGAGCCTCTTGAATTGAATTAGGCTCTTCATCATCTTGCAGAGTAACTATTAATGCTTCCCATTCAATATGAAATCGACATCAGGGAATAACTCCTCGTATACTCCTCCGCACATGTGTCTCTTGTGGAATATACTCTTAATGAGGAATTCTGCCACTTGGATTAGCAAGTAAAGCTACAATTTCTTGTTCCTCACTTCTTTGATCCTAAAGATTTTCTTGATGATCCACAACTTACAACTTCATAAAATGACACAATTCTATGAATATCACCCTTACTAGGAAATTCAGTCTCTAAGAATGTGGCATCACGTGACTCAAGCTTTGTTATACTCCCATCTTCATTTTCTCCATGAAGATATAACCCTTTGCTTGATATGAATAACCAATGAAAATGTGTTTCTTTCCCATAGGGCCTAACTTCTCATAAATATGAGAAGAATCATGCACATATGTGACAGACCCTGAGGGTCGCAATATATTTAATTTAGGTTTTCTACCCTTCATAATTCATAGGGTGTGGAAGAAACGGACTTAGAGGGAACACAATTAAGCACAAAAGCTGCAATTGACTCTCAACTTTTGATGAACTGGTTTTTTAAATAAATCTACACCTCCTGGAGCATTTCCTCTCGAATGCAGAAGTTACATAACCTCACCAATCACATCCCCCACTTCAAATGCATACATACACTCAGAGAAGCAAACTATGTGGCAGACTCACTCCAAACAGAGTCACCAAATTACCACACCTCAAGCATACTTCAGCAACCAGCAGCTCCCAAGTGTGACAACAGCATACCTTCAACAGGACAAGAAAGGAATGCCAAACTTCAGAAGAAAAAGAACGAAAAGAATTACAGAGCCTCCTTGACAGTCTCTTATAGGACTTTGAAGGAGCAAGAACTCCATCAGGTCATATTTTTTGGTGATCTCCATTCATCTACTCTTGGCTATTTCTTGTTTTTAAGTCATAGTTTTTATGAAGATTTTTTTCTTTTACTTGTAAAAGGAGTCTCCCGCCTTTCTGCTTTCTTAGATTCTTTGTATTGAGAGGAGTCCTCTCTATTAGGTACTTAGATGATTAGTTAGGATGAGTAGGGTTTTTCTTTACTTGTAAAGGGAGAGTCTCCCTCATTTATGTTTTCCTAGAATCTTTGTATCAAGAGACTCTCATAGGTACTTAGAGGATAAATCAATTCTATTTCGGGAAAAAGTTGGAGAACCTACTAAATTCCACTCTTTAGTGTTCCTTAGTAGGCTACCAATTCTTGAACCACCATAGGCCGGAGAAGGTTTATGTCCCCCTTCTTGTATTTTGTTGTGTATCTATGTTAAGGACTGGGGTGTTGCTTATCCCCTACCCCTCCAAGGATTCTTAAAAAATAAATAAAATAATAAAAAAAGGAAATTGGCAAGTTAGCATGCGCCATCACAGACCTAACTATTTCAAGCAAAGTTCTATTTCTTCGCTCAGCTAGTCCATTTTGTTGATGAGTGTATGGAATTGTTAATTGTCTTATAATTCCTTTTTCATCACATAAATTCTTAAATTGATCTGATAGATACTCACACCCACGATCAGTTCTTAAAGCTTTTATTCTTAAGTTTAATTGATTCTCTATCAAATTTATAAATTGTCTAAACATTCTAATACTTCTGACTTATGGGAGATCAAATAAACATGACTGTGACAAGTATAATCATCTATAAATGTGATGACATATAAGTCTTTATGCCTCGCCCTCATACTCATAGGACCACATATATCCAAATGGCTGAGTTGGAATGGAAACTCAAGTCTAGTTTCCTTTTCAAATGGCTTTCTAGTCGTTTTTCCTGCTAGACAATGTTCACATATTGTCATTTCAATTTTAGTTATGGACCCAATAATCCTTCTTTTGTCAATCTATTAATTCTTTCAAGGCCTATATAGTAAAGTTTAGCATGTTAAATATTTATATCTAAAATTGGAGTTGTTGATAAAGAAAAACAACCATGATTATTAGATATATAATTAAAATCACAAATTGTGTCCAACATAATAAAACCATAAAAAATGTAATCAGAATCATAATATTCAATTCCATAAATAATAGAATTATTGTAAAAATTCACACTGAAATTTAATTTAAGAAGAGAAACAACTGAAACTGAATTTCGCCGAATGTCTGGAATATATAAGACATCTGTAAGAGAAGGATTCGTCCGCCTTGCAACTCTAGTTTGTATGTGGCTCCTTAGTCAATGGTCCACAAAATATAAGCATCTGCCATTAATGTAGTACGAGACATAAGTAGAATGGAGAGTTTTAGTGCATGATGTTATCATATTCTGCTTCGGGAAATCCCGCACAAAATGGCCCATCTTGTGACGAGAATAACACTCCACTTTGGTCATATCAATCTTCTTAGCACCATATTTTCCTCTCTTCTTAAATTGAGATTTATCCTTCTGATTTAACTTATTAGACCCCTTTTTCTTCCATGATTTCTTGTTTTGTTCTTTTGCTTAGGATTAGAAGTCCCAGCAGATTCAGCTAGAAAAGTTTGATCAGTTGCTTTAGAGGCGTGCTGAAGTTCATCTTCAAGAACAAAATGGTGCTCAATGTCTTTGAAGGAATATTGATTGTATTGAAGTGTTAACCTAATAAGGGAATACATGGGAGATATATATAGGAGGTATAGGAAGGAGTACTAATCCTAATAGGACTAGGATTAAGGAGTACTAATCCTAATAGGACTAGGATTAGTACACAGTAAATACTAATATTATTTAATACTATTTATTTAATACTATCTGTTATTATCCCCCCTCAAGCTGAGCTGAGGGGAAGCGAACGGAAGCTTGGAACTGAGGTAATCGTGCTGTCGGCTCGGGAGAGGCTTGGTGAGAATATCAGGCGGTTGTTCTTCAGTGGGTACATACTGCACAGTCATGGTGCCGGCCTGAACTTCATCGCGAACAAAGAGACAATCGGTATCAACATGCTTCATTCTGGTGTGTAGGACGGAATTCTTGGCCACACAGATGGTTGATTTGTTGTCACAATAGAGAGCAGGAACAGTGTGAGTGGCGCGGAGTTCGCGAAGAATATATGTGACCCACATGGTCTCAGCAGCAAGAAGAGCAAGGGCGCGGTATTCAGCTTCAGTCGAGGACCGAGAGACCTTGGGTTGTTTTTTTGTACACCAGGAGATCAGGTTCGGCCCCAAAAAAACGAGAAACCCCGATGTAGATTTTCTGTCATTTTTATCATTCGCCCAATCTGAATCTGAGAAACCCCGAAGCTCCAAGTCCCCGGGTCGAATGAGTAAACCACGACCAAGAGTGCCAAAAATGTACCTGAGAATGCGTTTTAGACAATGGTAATCATGTTCACTTGGTTGATGCATGCGCTGAGCAACTCGGTTGACAGCAAACTGGATGTCAGGACGGGTAATGGCCAGATACTGTAGAGCCCCAATGAGGCTGCGGAAGTGGGTGATATCGGCAAAGGGGGTGTCGGCTCCATTCGTAGACGAA
Source organism: Solanum pennellii (assembly GCF_001406875.1). NCBI lineage: Eukaryota > Viridiplantae > Streptophyta > Magnoliopsida > Solanales > Solanaceae > Solanum > Solanum pennellii. The sequence continues at coordinate 4,195,650 of NC_028644.1, read as the reverse complement.
GAGACTGCCATCGGTGTTGGTTGACTGGTGCATTTTTCCAGTCCAGCTTTCTGCAACAGATCTCGAGCATATTTTGACTGATGAAGAAACAAGCCGCTGCCTGTCCGAGAAACCTCCATTCCCAGAAAATAATGTAACGGGCCAAGGTCCTTCATTTTGAAGGTAGTATGCATAGCTCGAGTGACATCCTGAATGAGAGCTGCAGTAGAGCCTGTAATAATGATATCATCTACATAGACAAGAAGAATGACTGTACCGTGTGCTGAATGTCGAGTAAACAGACTCGTGTCGTGTACGCAACACGTGAAGCCGAGTCCCTGGAGGAACGTTTTCAGACGTGTGTACCAAGCACGGGGGGCTTGCTTGAGCCCATACAGAGACTTCTGGAGTTTGCAAACATGTTGAGGGAAGCGGGGATCAACATAGCCCGGTGGTTGCGTCATGTAGATAGTTTCATCAAGCATGCCATGAAGAAAAGCATTGGAAACATCCAACTGATTGATGAGCCAATTGTTGCGCACGGCGAGTGACAGTACCAGGCGAATGGTTTCCTGCCGAATAACAGGACTGAATGTCTCGGAGTAATCAAGCCCATACTCCTGATTGTAGCCTTTAGCAACCAAACGAGCCTTGTACCTGGAAATACTGCCATCCGCATTGTGTTTAATTTTGTACACCCATTTACAGCCCACTGGGTGCCGCCCATGGGGCTTAGGTACAAGAACCCAAGTTTTCTGATCAGTCAAAGCCTTAAACTCGTCATCCATAGCATGACGCCAATAAGCATTTTTTGAGGCAACAGAGTAGGTTGTTGGTTCACTATCGGGAAGGGGTGTATTTGGTAGTATGGTAGCCTGAAAGGTTTTGGGTTTAAAGATACCGGCTTTGCCACGGGTTAACATGGGATGAGTATTGGGGGGTGGCACGGGCGGTGGTGATTCGGGGGTGGCCGGGAAGGACCCAAAACGGATCGGGCTGGAGATGTTGTGGGTATGGGGTGGTTCGGGTTGGTTGTGAGTGTGGGTGGTGGTTGCGGGTGTATTGTGGGTGACGGTCGAAGGGGTGATGAGGGGTGGTTGGGTAGTGGGTGGAGGTGTGGGGGAAGGTGGTGAGGGACCCTGTGAGTATGTTGGAAAAAGGGGAAGGACGCCAATGAATGATGTATTTGTGGAGGAGGAAATAGACTCGTAGGGAAACTCATTTTCGACAAATTTGACATGACGAGATATGTAGACTTTATGAGTTTGTGGGTCAAGACAGCGATAACCCTTGGAGGTAGGATGATAGCCCAAAAAAATACAAGGACGGGATCGGGGTTGTAATTTGTGAGTAATATGAGGGCGTAGCCAAGGGTAGGCAAGACACCCAAAGACGCGGAGGTTGGTATAATTGGGAAGTTCTTGGTAAAGGAGTTGATAGGGTGATTTGTTGGAGAGAGTGTGACTGGGCATTCTGTTAATGAGGTAGTTTGCGGTGGCTAGAGCTTCTACCCAAAAGGAGACAGGGAGATGAGATTGATGTAGAAGAGTAACCACCGTTTCAATGAGATGGCGATGCTTACGCTCAGCCACCCCATTCTGTTCGGGAGTGTATGGACAGGAGGTTTGATGTATAATTCCCAGGGATTGCAGAAACTGGCCAAAGATGTTATTGACATATTCCTTTCCATTGTCACTTCGAAAAAGTTTAACATGAGAATTGAATTGTGTTTTGACCATTTTTTCAAAAGTGACAAAGGTGGTGTATGCCTGTGATTTGTGTTTTAGTGGGTACAACCAAGTGTATTTTGTAAAATCATCCACAAAACAAATATAATAGCGAAAACCAGCAAATGAAGGAACAGCAGTAGGACCCCATAGGTCAGAATGAATAAGTTGAAAAGGTGCAGTTGTACGCTTCTCAGATAAAGTAAAAGGTAATTTATGAGATTTAGCAATTGAACAGGAGTCACAATTGTTTACATGAATGGAAGAAAAACCTAATTGAGACATTAAAGAATTTATTATTTGAGTAGACGGGTGACCCAGACGACTGTGCCACAACAGACTGTGGCCATCAGCCGAAAGAGCCACCGGAGCCACAGGAACGCTTTCTGAAACTGGGTGGGCAGACGAACTTGTGCCAGGAAGAACGTACAGACCATGCTCACAGGGGCCCTGAAAAATCACCCTCTTGGTAGTATTGTCTAGGATCTGAAAATCATTAGAGGTGAACAAGAGTGAGCAATTATTGTCTTTTGTGAATTGGTGAACTGAAAGGAGATTGGATTTAATAGAAGGGACGTGGGTAAGGTTACCTAGGTGAAAGATAGCGGTGGGGGTTTTAATGGTACCCGTGCCAGTGTGAGAAATATTAAGGGACTCACCGTTGCCAACAGTAATACCATTGGAGCCATGATATGGATTTGGAGCGTTAAGCTTGGATAGATCAGAAGTAACGTGCATGTTGGCCCCAGTATCCAACAGCCATTCAGAGGAAGGGCCGGCTTGAGATGCATAATTGGCACGGTTATCACTATTTCGGCTCTCCTCATACCGAAACCAGCAACGAACAGCGGTGTGTCCTGTTTTCTGACAGATTTGACAAGTTGGACGATCCCGCTCGTAAGTGCCCTGCCCGCCGCTGGAAGATGACTGCCCGCCGCTGCCGAAGGAGTGCAGGCTGTTGTTGCTGCCGTGCTGCTGACCGTCGTACGGCGGACGACTGCCCTGCCGACCGCCGCGCCCGCGGCCTCCGCTGTTTCTGCCGTAGCCGCCGCGGCTCCCCTGCCGGCCGCCACCACGCCCCCCGCGATAGTTCTGGCTTGCGGTGAGGGCGGTGGCCGGCTCCATAACAGCGGCTTCTCGGAGAAGAAGTTTGCTCTCCAGATCCACGTTGATTTCTTCACTTTTTAGCCACGAGGAGAGAGTAGCCAGGTCAACGGGCGTTGGACTGATGCGAACCGCCTGTTTAATGGAGGAGTAAGCTGATGGGAGCCCCCGAACGACGCACATGACGAGATCTTTTTCGGGAATGATTTCGTTCACGGTGTCGAGGGCTGTGATGATGGTGGAGACCTCGTCTAAATACTCCGCCATAGTTTTCGTGCCTTTGGTAATTGTGTGGAGACGATCACGCAATTGAAAAATATGAGAGTGGGAAATTGATGCATAGCGTGTTGCGAGGGCCGTCCACAGGGCTGAAGCAGTTGTGTAGGATCGGACGTGTTTCTGAACCGTGGGAGAGATGACCGCAATCAAACATGATCGGATCTGGCCATCCACGGCTTTCCAGGCGGCATGGGCCGGATTGGTTTTTTCTGATTTGTCCGTGGCGGTGATGACTGCCGGCGGCGGTTCTGTGCTTCCATCGACGTATTTGAGAAGGTAATTGGCCTCAAGGGCTGTAAGAACGGTGATTTTCCATGTAGGGTAATTTATGTCTGATAATTTTTCGGGAATCAGGGCATGAAGATGCCTGAGAAGGAGTTTAACGCCAGAAGGAAGTGAATCGAGAGGATCCACCTCGGTTGTCATGGCTGCCGCCGCCCAAGAGAAGAGAGGGAACGATCGGTGCCCTAAAGAGGGAAAAAAAACCTAGAGAAAAGAAGATCTAGGTTTTTTGGCTCTGATACCATGAAGGAATATTGATTGTATTGAAGTGTTAACCTAATAAGGGAATACATGAGAGATATATATAGGAGATATAGGAAGGAGTACTAATCCTAATAGGACTAGGATTAAGGAGTACTAATCCTAATAGGACTAGGATTAGTACACAGTAAATACTAATATTATTTAATACTATTTATTTAATACTATCTGTTATTAGTCTTCAAAAGACTCGATGCTTTCATTGTGGAACATAAGAATTTTCATATATTCCCAACTAGCAGGAAGAAATCTTATAACAGCTCTCACATATTGTTCATCAGAAAGATTATGACCAACTGATTTTAGTTCTTCTATCATATTTGACATCTGTCTTAAATGTTGTCTTATCGATGAATTAGGGTAATCCATAGGTGTCAAACTTAATGGTCAAACTTCTAAGTTTTGTAGCAGAAGTACCACAAAACTTATCTTTCAGTGCTATCCACATGACTTGGGCCATTAGATGAAATTCAAACTCACACATAAGATCATCAACCATACTACTCAACAACTTTATGCGAGCAATACTATTATTTTTCTTCTAGACTTGAAAATTTTCATGATTTCTATCATGTTGTTGGGTGTCTTAACCCGCCGGCTTAACCATCACATGGTTTAGGGTCTTCAAAACCACTTGTTCTTCAAGAATGTATTGAATCTTACGGTGTTAAATGTCATAATTATCACTATTTAATTCTTAACCCTTATTCAATTCATCAACGACTACGCACATAGAAGACATAACACATATAAGTAGAAAACACATATTTTTATTTGCCGCAAAATTGCATCCAAATATTATTTAGCTAGAACTCATATTCGAAAGTCTACGTTTGTCTTACTTTTATCGCATATAACTTTGAGCACACCAACATTATTTTTTAAATCAATTATGCACTAATAAATTATGATAGTTCTAAATAGAAAAAGTTGTCTATCAATAAGAGCTCCCAATATATATATATGCTCAATATACATGTCTCACACAAATGGCATAAACCATAATCATGGATTACTTATTTATTTATTTATTTTGAAATTTGCCTAGAAAACTTTTAGAATTTAAGAAATTTTCTAATTATGTCTTCAAACAGTAAACTTTCAGTGCTCATGTCTCATTTGTTCGATGTCAAAAAAGTACAAATAATATGTTTATGGAAAGGTTGCACCCATCAGAAAACATGAAGGAGGATAACATGAGCTTGAAAGTTGGATAGTCTTGCTGAAATTTTCAGCAGTATTTTTTTTCTTTTTTGGCAACCAACTTTCAATACTCATATCTCCTTCATCCGATAATGAAATTTTACATATAATACATTGATGGAAAGCTATAAAAAATATCTGTTTATTACTATATGAATTTTTTAGTTTGTCAGTCCACTCTAGGAGATAACTTTGTCGAAAGTCAGTACGTTTATAAAAATGAAAAACTTTTTTAAAATGTAATAAAATCAAAAATCCACCTATCACTAAATTTTTATAATGCAATGGCGAAAAGATAATTACATATAACAAACCTTGCTCTGATACCAATGAAGGATTTAAATTCGAAGATTTATTCTAAAGTATATATGCCTTCTTGTTATACGGTCAAGTGTTATCACCACCAATTGCCTAAGCAGTTTCTTACAAGATCACTATGGAGTCTCGTATTGTTTTTCACAACAATTACACTCTTTATCTTTGGAACTTTTTGTTTGTGTTGTTCTTGGATGACCCCAAGTCCTCCCTTTTATGGGAGAAGGTTAAGACTTGTAACTCTTATTCATCCAAGAGTTACATCTCCCCTTATTCTATAACTCCACCCAAATCAAGAATACATAATTCTTCTTCTTTACTGTAGGGAGTTATTTAGTGGAGTTGTAACATACTTCATGAATGAGGCAAGTTACTAGTCAACCAATCAATGTGTATATCTATTTCCAATATATAATATAATATATATCAACTCCAATGATCCAAACAAATTACATCTTCTTGAAAGAAATTACTTCAAAATAAACCAAAGATCAGTCACAAGTTTAGTGGTATTTTTCAACTTCCAGAGAAAAATATTTAGACAAATAAATGCACATTCTTCAGATGGAATTACTAACCCACATCACGTCTAATATACAAGAGATAGCTTCAGAAAACGAACAATATTCAAGGAAGAATTGTTATGTCTATACAATCATCGATTACTAATTAAGAAGAGAAAGGTGTATGGGTCTAGGCATGAAACCTCACATCAATCTACAAAATATCATGCAGTGGAAAACATCTCTAACTATTCAGTTAAGAAAACATCTAGCACTGAGCAACTGTTGCGAAATTCAGAATGCAAACCTTGACTCATTTGGTGGAACTTTACATTGTTCTTGGTCTAAATTAGTGGTGGCAAATGGGCGGGTAGGGTCAAATGTGGGCGGGTTAAAAATGGGTAATCATTCAACCCGCCCATATTTGAAATGGGTAAAAATGGGTTGGGTAAAATACTAGTTTATCCATATTTTACCCATATTTCATTTTTAAATAGTTCTTTACTTAAGAATTCAATATGGAGAAATATTTTAGTCTTTTCTTAGATGAAATCTGTCGAAATGCTTCATTTAATTTTATTTTACTATAAAAGTGTAAAAAAAAT
>NC_028644.1:4183735-4188636 GCF_001406875.1 Solanum pennellii | reverse complement strand
GTCCAGGGTAAGGTGAAAAATTAATATTTGAAGCTGAAAAATATTTTTTTAAAACAAACTTAATTTTTTTGGGTGGGGGTGGGGGGTTGATGGTAGGGATAAAAAAATGAAATTTTGAAGTTGAAAACATTTTTTAAAAACAAACTTAAATTATTTTTTGGGGTGGGAGGGGGTGAGGGAGATGGTATGGGGGGGGAGGTTGAGGGTAGGGGTGAAAACTAAAATTTTGAAGTTCAAAACATGTTTTAAAAATAAACTTAAAATTTTATTTTTGGGCGGGGTGGGGTTGGTGGGTCGAGAGTTGAAATATTAATAGGGACCCATATATGAAAGTTTTGAAAAATCGCTTCTAAAACTTGGCAACTCGAAGTTTTTTGAAAATTTGGAGAAAACTTGCAATACTCATATATAACCCGTAGTTTACCCATGATATATCAATATTTTAATGGGTAAAATATGTGTATAAGCCAAAATATTATCCATATTTATAAACACTCTTTTAATCCATATTTGATGAATTATTTTGACGGATCAGTGAAAAGTGGGCTTAAATTATCAATACTAGTCTAATGTAATAGTATAATACAAAATCATTCATAGATGACCTAAATATTTCCAAATTATATGCAAATCCCTTATTAAATCCTAACCTCATGATTTTTTCACTGATACCAAAGCTTTCCCACCAATAAATAATCCCCCTAGAACTATAAATTTCATGATTATACTAGTGAATAATGGTACATAAATCAAGAATTAATATTCTTAATATTAGCCCAAGGATTTCTACCCTAAAATCCTTCTAAGCCGAATTTTTCACAGCTTGAAATGAATTCAGACCATTCCCTAGGGCTACAATCATATCTTTTAATAAATATGAAAGAATCAATTGAGTGTTATATTGATGGAAGGACTTACCTCAAAGGAGGAAATGAACTTACCACATATAAATCAGTGACAAGAGTTTGTCTTACCATACTAATCTCCATATTTTCCACAGTTAAAAACACTATCAATTCAAACATGAGATACATGAATCAAATATAAAGAAATAATAAAAAATCATAAACTAGATAGTAAATGGTCTATTAGTTTCAAGTAAATTCAACTAAAACAAGATAGAAACTATATAAAGTGAGAGAACAATTCTAGTGTTGTGCAATGCAACATAATGCATATGAGGATGAGATAACATTTTTATTGCCTTATGACTCTATTGAGATTTAATCCCACAATGTAGGCTTGGAGACAGATAGAATACATATTTTGGTAAATAGTCACTGCTACTTCTTTGAACACCACAACCTTTTCATTCCGTTTTCACTTCTCAATCTTTATTGTTTCTTTTCTTCTTTAAAACCCTTTATTCTATTGCTTTCACTTTTCCTTGGCGTATTTTTGTAGCTCATACATGAAGAAGCATACAAATAATTTTCATCGTATATATATATTCATATAACTTTTTTTCACCCTTCATCCCCAACTCAAACCCTTCTAAGCTTCATATCTCACATTAGTTCAAACGAGAAAGATGTTTCAAAAGAAGATACAAATTTAAATGAGGAATATGAATTTCATTACAACTAGCCAACAAAAGATTTAGAAGTTCAAAATAGGTGACTAAAGGTATCATTATATTATTTGAAATGTCAATGATGACGATGAAGTTTGAGGAAGTGCACAAATAGTGAACAAGTTCATCACCTTGTCATGAGAAAATTCATTTTCTTCTAGTTTGTAACATAAATTTCATGCACAATTCCTTGTTCATGAGCAAAAGGTATGAAGAACATTTCTTTCACATTATGAAATTTTAGTATATATTTTGACCTTATAGTCTAAACTGAAAAGACGCTGATATTTTATATTTAGGCGAAAACATTTTTATGTTTAGGCAAACTTGATTCAAATCCTGTTTAATCATGTAGATTTTTCCGTCTTAAATGTTGTTCACCGTGAATAAAGTACTGATAATTGAATGCATTGATGAAGCACCGATATTTTTCTTAATTGTCTTCCACAATTTTTCTTGGATTCTTGTGAGTTCTGACAGATGTCTCTTAAAATACATTCATAATTTTGTTGTCAATATTATGCAGGTCTAGCTCTAAAATACTAAAAATTAGTAGTATTTTCTTATCAATATATGATACTTTTTGTAGATAAGTAATGGCTTGATGTGGTCACATGTTTGACGAATTTTCCCAGTGAAGGTATGACTTGTGTATTATGAAGAGAGATTAGTTACAAGAGTTGATTATGTTGGTGGAATGAAGTTGAACGGTGGGCTTAGATGAATAGACATTTTCCTCTATAATATCTGTTTTTCATATGGTATTTTTCCCCAATAAAATGAGTAACTTTTATATGTTAAAGGTTTTTGGTTTGGAGTGATTTTATTTTCCTGTGATGTCACAACTTTAAGGTAATTATTGAGAAAGAATCTGAGTTGCCGCATTTTTTGATGCTGCCATGAAATAAGAAGTTATATCGTAATGCTAAAAATTCAGGGTACGCTTTCACTATTGATCTTTTTGTTGGTTGAAGTTGAACTACATTTTCGAAAAAATTCAGCTACTAATATGGTTAGCTGAGGTGATATTAAAAAAAATTGTTTTAAATTACAAAGTCAGAAATAACAAACAGGTTGAATCAGGCGAAAATGTTGATTTCAGGCTCTCCTATCTCCAAGTCCTCTAAGGTACCATTCCCATTTTCTTAAGAAGCTTTAAACTTTTTGGCCGTTTTCTTTTGACAACTGAATTTTTTCGCTATTCTGTGTTATTTATTGATAATGCCCCTTGATGTTGGTGTTGCATTTATTTTTTAGCAGTTCTTCGATAAAAGCTGAAACATTAATATTAAAAATTCTATTACTACATTGAGTTCTAGAAGTCTGTCATATGATCTTATACTTTCTCAAAGTTTCTGCCTCATGTGTTCATATTAGTTAAGATGCAATTGATGATGTTAGAAAATTTTTTCATCTGATCAATCAAAAAAAATGAAAATAAGAAATCTAGCAAATAAGTAACAATGTTGATGCTAGAAAAAAAATTGAGAAATGAGAGTAATAAAATGTCCGCTTAATGGAAGAATCCTATAAGACTAACACTTTTCTTTAATCTCGAGTTTGTTGCTCAAGAGTAGCTACTATTCAAGTTGCTTCTGATAACTCTAGACGAGTTCACAAAATAAAGAATTAATAATGACGATTTCAAGTACTAATAGATAGTTCAATTTGAAAATATTGTCTGAAATCCACAAAACAAATCTGCAATGAAATTCTTATCATTGAATACAATTTACAGATTGTCGTTTAGTTTCTTTTTCTCTCAATCTGTTTGAGGGATAAGGGGATGAAATACAAAGAACAACCATATTGAAACAAAGTTTGTTTTTTTGCAGCTGATGTCTGTTGAGTTTCCGTGCTTGACGTTATTTCGATTTATTTTACTATTCATGAATATGAATAAGATAATTTTCTAGATTTATATTAGAAAGTACTCGACCTACTAATAATTATTTATGTTCGACAAATGTTCTATAGAACTTTGAGTGCATCACTGATGAAAATAAGTAGAATGTTTATGGTCCTTATATGTAGGTATCTGCTTATGGGAAGAGGAAAATCACGACTCACAAAAATGCAAGCGATATGATTATGCTCAGTAGAATTGTTGTCGCAAAAGTAATACACTTTTTTGTGGTATTTGAACTCACTTTGTTGAACAAGACACAAGTACTACTTGATATTTTCAAATATACATATGTCCCTTTTCAGTAGATAAGACATGCTCCATTTGCTACTTACCAGAGACACAACTATGACCACCTCCGTTCATCATCTTTGTCATTTAGAAGATTAGAAGCAACTTTCAAAATCTTCAGGTGTGATAATATTGCTCTTCTCTACTTCCAATTTCCAATTTTTTCCTGGAACTTTTCTCATATGCCTGCAAATATGCTATCTTGATCATTTGTTTTGATTCTAAAAGCATTTTTCATTGCTTTATGATCTTCACATGGATATACCAGTGGTGATTGATAATTATGTATGAAAGAACTGAATAATCTTCCTTCTTGGTTCTTCCCTTTTTCCATCTTTTTCCTTCGACTTTTTGAGTTGCTCCTCTCTTTTTGGTTCATATTATGCCACTTTGTATCTACAAACTATTTTCATCCAGGTAATTGTTTAATTTGTATTTTTTGTAAAGGAATTTGTAGTCTTAATCCAATGTCGGCGGGGTGAAATGGTTGATTGGAAATTCATGGAGGAGTTACTAAGTTTGGTTCTTGAAGATGCATGTGTTTCTCGACTTGTGCATAGTATAACCTTAAATTCTCACCTCCTGTGTAATTATCTCATTTATAAGCTTAAATTGTTCAGAGTGAACTTACTTTACTTATTAATGTACTCAATACGACTTCACGCGTAAAGGGGCTAAGCATGTGAAAATTCCTTTTGGACAATGGGCTCATCCCCGCCATCGATCTATAAATTTTCATATTCCGCAATTTTGGTTGTCAAAATTTCATTTTTTGATATTTTATTGAAGTGTATTGTGTAGTTCATCTTATCTACTAAGTGATTATTAGAGAAAGAAAAACAAACATTATCTTCCTTAATTACTTTATTGTGTTAACAATTATGAATTTCATTGCCCTTTTGCACCAAAGGATCACATTAATCATTAACTAGGGAATTGATTTCTTTATTTCCTACATCTACCTTATATTTAAGTACAAAGTTGGGCAAAGTATAATATTAGTTTCTTTGTATCTTCATCTGATGTTGGTTGTTGTTCATAAGCTCTAGCATTTCTATAATGGATGCATTTGATCTGTCTGTTCTTTATTTTGTGGTTGGATCAGCAACGTAATGAATTGAACACATCCTT
>NC_028644.1:4178339-4180085 GCF_001406875.1 Solanum pennellii | reverse complement strand
TTATGTGCCAACTATGGAGGTTAAAGATGGAGAGGTCACAAGAGTCATTCCCAAAACTAGAAAACAATATAATGACTCTGACAGACTATTAGTCCAGAAAAATCATAAAGCAAGGAAGCTTATGATATGTGGCCTTAGTATAAATGAATACGATCTGATTTCATCTTGTGAATCAGCCAAGGAAATTTGGAATCTGTTAAAAACAACTTATGAGGGCACTGAGGAAATAAGGAAATGTAAGCTAGATCTCTTTTCTACTCAGTTTGAAGATTTCACCATGAATGATGGTGAACTCATTCATGAAGTGCGCACCAGATTCTCCAACATCACAGATGAGCTCATGTTTCTTGAAGAACATGTTCCTATTGTCAAGCAAGTCTCTAAGATACTGGAAATTCTTCCTAGATCTTGGACAAATGATTTTGTAACTGGAAATGATACAAGAGAACCTGATGTAATGACGATGTATACACTATTTGAGCATCTTCAAGTTCAGGAGATGCACAGAAAAAATGAGGGGCTTTTTCTCAAGGGCAAAGACAAGAAGACTGATCTGGTTAATGAGGCCGATCCTACAAAAGAAAATAATGACAAGGCTACCAGCTCAAGCGAAGTGTGTGGCATGAGTTATCTGTCTGGTCACTCCATTGGAAACTTTTCTGTGCACAAAGCTGACCACATGACATTTGTCACAACTGCAGAAGGTAAAGACAAAGAGGGGGACCAGGTCCATCCCAAGATAAGCAGAAGAGAAGTCTTCTTCGGGGCAGTAAAAAGAGAAATGGCTGCATGGGAAAATCCTCAAGTGATTCAGATGATTCAGAAAACACAGATAATGTTTTCATGGCAAAGTCAGACGAGGAAGATTCTGATGAAAAGGTAACTCTATCTTATTTCAAGCAAAACTTGAATACCTTTTCTACTAGTAAGTTGAGAAAGATGGCTATTGTATTACTTGGTCTGATAAGTGAGATGACAGATGAGAAGGTTCTCATAAACAACAGCCTAGACATGTTTCAAGATGGAAAAATTGCTATAGTTGCCCAAATATCTGATATTAAAAGTCAAATGGTTGTTCTAGAAGCAGAAAATCTAGAACTGAAGGAAAAGATAAAAGGGGCGACTACTACAATTTTTAAATGAAAGAATGAGGTTAGCAGATTGCAGCTGGAGCTTGAGAATAAGCTGCACACTGCCGAAATGAAGACCAAAATTGCATTAGAAAGAAATCTTGAGTTAGAGAGGGACCTGGTCCGTGCAAAAGAGGAACTGGAAGAATCTCTCAAATGGACCAATTCCTCTAAGATTCTTACAAATCTGATCGGTCAAGACAACAACAATAGAAGAGGGTTAGGCTGTGACAAGATAAAATCCTCCTCCAATCCTCGAAGAAAAAATGTTCCTGATGCTGACAATCTGTTGTCTAAGAATTGTGGTCGATATGGAAATCTTAAAAGAGATTGTCCAATTTTTGAAAAATTTGAAGGAAGTTCGTCAAATTATTCCAAACAGCGGAAAAGAGCTAAAGAAAGGCATGTGAAGTTTGTCCGATCTGAAAATAATCAAGAAAAGAAAGAAAGGGGAATTGGTCTTCATGCTAAATTTGTCAGATCCGACAGTAATGTGGAAACGGAGCGCAAGGGACCTGGTCCTCGCTATCGTTTTAGCAAGAACACTTTGCCCCCTTGGACAGGAAGGTTTCTTGTTAAGCCTTTTGACAGTTATTGGGAACTCTGTTTGAAGTGG
>NC_028644.1:4167017-4173943 GCF_001406875.1 Solanum pennellii | reverse complement strand
GGACCTGGTTCCCGCAAGCAAGGGACCTGGTACCCGCAAGACTGCGACGTGAAAAGGATGAAAAGACAGCTGTCAGAAAAGCTGTCATCTCTGATGCGGTAGGTGCACAGCTTTTCCAACAGCAGGCCTTCAGCCAATGGGATGACTTCAACGAATTTGTGGGAATTTATATTATCTCTTTCCAACAAACACAAATTCAAGACTTGGCAAATTAAATTTGGATTTTCTCTGAAAATTCACAAGCTTGAACAGAAGGCCATCTTCAAGGAAGAACATTGCTCAACTCAACAGAAGGACCTGATAGAGTAAAGAAGAATCTTTGTTGTATTTAGAGCTTTGTGTCTATGTACTTACATTGTAAATCTGTTCCTAATCTATAAAGGATTCAGATATTTGTTTTTTAACTGATTTAGTGGGCAACATTGTTTTGTTGTTTAGTCAAATTCTAAGTCATCTAGAGTTAGGTGGTTTAGTGGGCGGTGTGGTATCCGCTTAGGCTCTTCAAGTAATAGGCAGATTACTTGATCGTGAGATTAATAACTTTTTCTCACATTGATTGTAACCGGGTTTCACTTTTGCTTGAGAAGATTAGTGAAGACGGTTGTAAATCCTGTGCAAAAGGTCGTGGTTTTACTCCCTTGAGCAAGGAGGTTTCCACGTAAACTGCTTGTGTTGTGTTCTTCATATTGTTTAATCTTCTGCACTGTTTTTGCTGTGTCAAGGGACCTGGTCCATTGACTGGTAGTGGACGCACATATTTCAACAATACTTATCCTCTTCAATTAAAAATCTTTATGTATCTTCTTAATATATCATTACACTTATTTAAGAATTCTATTTGTACAAAAAGTTCACTTATCATTAACATAAAAACTCTCCTAAGCCAAATAAATCTCTTGCTTTACAACTCTATAAAGTGATGAAATTGTTGTTGGAAAAATAATTTCTTTTGTGAATCTTCAAAATCTTCGAAGATCTTTTCACAGTAGAAAAAAATAGGAAAAGTAGAAGAATACAAATAGAGCAACTTGATAGATTTACATGTATCAACTTTTATGTATTTATGTATTGCTCCCATAAATTTGAATAATTAGGTGTATGTATCGGGTAGAAAAATATTTTCACTGATATGTATAATATATTTATTGTTGGATCTGATACACAATTCTCTGGTCATAGAACATTTATGATTTATGTATCAATATTGAAGATACGTTATATAACTTGATTTATGTAAATACAATATGTAGTGTTTATGTATCAAGTACATTTCATATTAAACATGATAAGCACTAATTGAAGATTCAACAACATCAGGTTTATGTATCGATATCGTAAATATGAACATGATACATTGCATAACAAAGAAAGCTACTATAATAGTGATGTATCATATCAGTGATAACACTAAAATAACTTAATTTAATGTATCATAAAGTTGAAGCGAATGTATCATCAACTAGATACATTAAAAATCTGAACTTTGGATAGAGAAGGGTGTTTAGCAACATGTTCCACCCCCACCCCCGTGTATCATACAAAATTGAACAAAAAACAATCGACAAAACTAGTTATGATATACTATAAATATGCTAAACACCGATTTAGTTATAAAACACTACTGCAAATACATAACAACATTTGATACATAATCAATTAGACAATTTGACGTAGATATGTGTCATATACATAATATTTGAACACGAGACATTATACATGATAAAAATGTTGTGTCTTAAAGTTTAAACGAACGCAATATACATTAAATTAAGAATCAAAATCAAATAGATACATTGAAGATATGAATCTTGGGTAGAGAAGAGTGATTAGTAACACGTTGTGCTTCCCCTTTTGTTTTGGAATCTTTCTCATTGGGTAATTTAGAAATTGCAATGCATCTTTCATTAATTTTGAATCATAAACAAGAGGGACGAGATCGGCCATTTGTGATACTAATTAGGTAAGACCAATATTAAACAATTGACCAGAACCCATATGTATCATAAAAAATAAACAACAAAAAAACAGAAAGATAAAAAATCAATAATCTGATTTGTTGAAAGCAAAAAATATGATGAAGAAATATTTCTACACTTTCTCCTGTACTCTATATCAACTCTTGTAGTTTTTTTTTAACTTTCAATAATGGCGTCACCTATGGATCTCGATACAAAGTTCTTACCAGAGACACCAATAACTCGATCTTTTTCTCCTTACTTGAGCGTTTTTCCGCCCTTGATTTCAAAATCTTCGTCGTTAGAATTAAAAAACGGCCTACATTAGATGAGGCTAATTACGTAATTTCAATACTAAAACATGGAGCATCAACTATAAGTATCAAAAAGTTTCATATGAAAATATGTTTTTAAAAAAAATGAAAACTGGTGAATTCAAAATTGGATAAGAAGAAGAACTATCTATTGGAAGTTGATATTGATTGATTGGAGAAAGAGAGAAGATTTGAAATTCCAAAATTGATTGATGAAGGTAATTGTTGTGATTGTTGGTGTAAAAATAGGAAGGGTAATCCTGGGATTGATTGGGAAAAGTAATGTATCCGGAAAAGGAGAAGTTTCCACTTTCTTTAATGTATACTAGCTGGTCTACAAAAGCATGACGCATGACGCTTCTCCCAGTTTCCTACTTTTGGTTGGAGCCGCCTCGGGCCCAACATGTTTGATTTCGATATTGATTTATACGGTAACAATACAACTTAAATAGTTTAACTACATTTAGTAGAATTACTTTTCACTAATATGGATAAAAAAGTAACATTCTCAGCTCTCTCCTATAATTGATTTATAATAAGTGCATAAGATCATCCCATCAATAAAACATTACAGTTACATATAGCCTTTTCTAATACTCAACTCTAAATAAATGTTATTGCTCCCTGTTTTTGCATGGTAACAAAAGGAAATTTGGGATTGTGTTCTCTCTCCTTAAACTCCTATCTTTATCAGTTACCGTGTGCTTTGCCTGCAAAAACAAATCACAGCTTCTTAATTTGCATAAACCATCATACAAAATCTGCATAAATTAAATTTCTCATCCTAATCTAGAAAGAGTTTGTTTGATCTATGCACCTTGGTGATATATAGAGTATATCTCCATGGGGGGAAATACACCTCCTCTATATCATGAAAGCACCGTGTGAATACTAATGGCTAGTTGCTAAAGCAGTAACCAAGAGACCAAGTATAAGACATGGTTATGCATTAACCTGCAATGAGATAGAATTGGTATTAGTTTGAGAAAACCAAATTAAGAGCTCCATTGAAAGACTTGACTTATGGTTTACATTTCTGACGTTTAAAGTTCTAGTACAAAGGAAGACTAAGGTACCTAATATTTAACGTTGTATTTTACTTGAACTGTAGAGCCAAAATGAAGTACATTTCAGATCACAATTTTCTTGCAGAAAACCAAGTCATATGCCGATTTCATTACTACTTTTATCAAGAAATTGATCTACACTTTTCGAATCAAATTACTATTATTTCTTTATACATCAGTGTATAAAAAGATAAACTCTCAGGTGAATAGATAGAAATGTGTGGCTCTGTTGCCACGATAATGCATTACTAGGAAGAAGACTTGTGGAGAAATCAAACCTAGAAGTGCAAAAATATAATAGGGTTTGCCAACACCTAAAAGATACCCTGCAACAAACAAGACATAATGCAGTTATAAGATTGTTTAAGGTATATTGTCCACATTCAGAAAAGTCTATTCATAAATGATAGCCCTTATCTTTAGCATAATGAATGCTTCCTTTAACCTCAAGCTAGAAAAGTTAAGATGATTTTAGGTGCTTTAGTTTGCGGTTGAACTTTGCAGAACTTGAGCAACCTCTGTTCCAGTTCTGTTGCACTTTTAACTGGCTATATTTACCCAGTTCTATTTTCCCGCTTCTACAATTTCTTCTATTTCTATAGTAGTCGAGAGATATAGAGATATATATGCATATGTACATATTTGTAACTGAATGGTCCTACATTATGACATGACACCTACAACCAAGCAACATTGTTATTAGCACTCTTTGATTGGTTTCTTAAAATGTCGCTTATAGACATACCAGTTGGCAGGTGGAATAACTCATCTAGGTCCATAAAACCAATCCATTCATACATAGCTCTAGCTCGTAATGCACGATGAGCAAAACCCGCCTCTTTGAATCTTGATTCCAGGCCAAACGTGTCGTGTAACAGTTATGTTTCCATCCATTGATATTACCTCAAAATCCTAATCAATACGTTATGTACCATACATTTTCTATAAAAGTCCATTAACTATTGAAGTAATTCTGAAAATATTGAGATGATAGTATAGTTCTATTAATATTCAAAACAGATCCTAGTAATAACAAAACTGATATTATCATCTTATTCAACATCTTCTATTAGTACAATTAAATAATATATCCCTTATTTAGAAGGGAGAGTTGGAGAGGACTAACATAGCATAAGAAAGTTGTACCACAAGCAACTTATATTATTACTCTTATTTATAAGTGAAACCAAAAGGACGAACACAACATCAGATAATTGTACCAAAAGTAACATCAATTGTAATATGGAAGCAGATAACTTTTTGCCATTTACATCTTCAGCTTCATATTTATGTCTTTTTCCGCACCCTAATTTTCATGATTTCTTAATTTGGCTTTTATAGTTTTACATGTGTTTGATCAACGGTCATTTTAATTGCGTAGAGTTCCCAAGTTGATTGACATTGTTTTTTTGGCCCAGAGTTTTTAATAGTCCAGTAAGAAGTCTTATCAACCTATTGCCAGGGAACCCTATCAATTCACTGTAAACAAAAGATAAAAATCATTTATAGTATCTTAAAAAATGTCTCTATCTTTGCACATTGTTGTTTGACAGATGCATAGATTTACCTTGCTACTCAAAAGATGGACAAAAGCTCATGTGAAACACAACATACTATTTGTTTTGGGTAGATTAAGAACGTGAAAGAAAGTAACAGAATAGCGAGATGTTATGTCATTATATAACCAAAATATACACTTATTTAAAGTGATAAAGAACACAAACATATTTAGCGTACAAACTTTAGATTCAAGGAAATATAAAAAATAAAGAGAGCATAAGACCTGCTGAAATATTCTAGTAACCTTCAAATCCATATCGAAAGAACATTTTTTCCCCATACTGACATCAAGGAATCAACAATTTTTATGTTCGAAATCAAGTAGAAAAAGTGCTAAATGGAAGATGAATTGCATGTCTCATCTATATAGGACTTGTAGAAATTCATAGAAATATGAATAAAGTCGACAATTTGTTCGCATACAAAAATAAAGAATATTGTCTAGTAGTGCTAAATAATATAGCTCTTGGATTGGTGAATGCTATGCGAGGACCGAGTTGTAGAACTTCTGTGTTAAAAGAAACATAAACTTTTTTAGTTAACTTAGGCATATCTAACATGAAATTGATTCATAAGAAGTGATTGAACAAACAATCAATTTCCTATCAGGAATTAACAAACAAGCATGATGAAAAAATACACTAAAAAAATAGATGTATCATCCATTTAATTAGTAACTGATAGACTCTGATTAAAAGAAAATAAAAAGAAAGGCTCAAATGAAGATACATAAAGAAGTCTATAAGAAAAATAAATCAAAGGTTCTATTTCTAGAGAAATTCAGAATTATACCTTGACCAGAAAACATAATCAACCTTTTTAACAACACCAAAAAACAAAGATATGAACAGATATAACATGAGTTATTTTAGAAACTTTCGAACAATATATAAGCAAGAATTTGCGAGATACTCACATGCAGTAACTTTGAATAGTCCATTCATAATCCTGATAAATACCAAATTCAAGAAACTTTAAAGGGTAAGAGGCATATAAACAGATGACAATGAGAACGATACTAAATTATTAGGGACATTATCCTTATTTTGAGCGAATTACATACTCTCATTGTAGCATCCATCAACTTCAACCACAGATCGTAGGAATGAATCAACCATGGAGAGAAAAGATATGGCTTAGTAGTGAGAGAAAGAGAGAAATTAAAGAAAAATGGAGGAGTATTTGGGGGAGTGCAAGTGAAAATGAATGTGGAGGCCAGTTGTCTCCCACGTGGTTTAGTAAGAAAATAAAGAAATAAAATGAATTCAAATTTATAGTACAATTGATGTTACTGTTGGTACAATTATTTGATGCTGTGTTAGTCCTTTCCAACTCTCCCTTATAAATAAGGGATATATATACATGTTACACCTCAATTCTCAATGTAAGGCTGACAACTGGACAGGGTTTTGTCCGGGACGATCTGGTTTTCGTACCGGTAAGTCTGGTATCGGTTGAACTGGTAAGGAACCAGTCTTATAGGGAAATGGGATTCAGTTTTTTATCTAGTTGATCCGGCTTGGTAAGAGTCGATTCTGCTCCGGTTGATCTGGATAAACGGTCAGTTCCATTTTAATTTTTTTAAGGTGAACGTTAATATAGCCGTTAGGCTGGGGCTCAAAACGGCTGAAGAAAACAGCCCCCCCTCTCTAACCCCTTAACACTATGAATATACCTATATTCTTTCATTTAAATCACAAATTCACAAACTATTTCATTAACATCATATAAAATCTCTCAATTTTCAATATCTCCTAAATTCATAAATTATTGTTTTGTGATATTGACTTGGAGTTTGAATTTCGGAGATTTATTTGAAGTAAATTGAAAGCTTCAATTGGAATCTCTCAATTTCGACTTTGGTTATATGTCTACTTTTACGTAAACGTCAATTTTAAACTTCAAACTTTAAAGTTTTAAACTTAAATTCAATTGAAACTTTAAAATTTACTTTAAAGTTTAAAGTTTTAAACTAAAATTCTTAATAATATAATACTATTAATTAATAATATAATATATATATATATATA